>NC_044205.1:12007186-12300613 GCF_900880675.1 Sparus aurata
CACGTTATAGTAACCAGTGAACAAATGAAACATTTGAACATTGTTCAATGGGATAACACAAAGTGTATAGGTTGTATTATATGTATATCATTTATCAATAGTTAAAAACACAAAAGGCATTACTTTAGTTTGCCTTTCATATGTATTTTGTGATTTATGCCAAGCATAGCAATAGGTTCATGTGAGTACACTATGGAGAGCTAAAGTCCTTCCGGTGGACCTCATGGGACCTTATTTTGAAAAAGAATTGAACAGTAGTCAATGGAGAGAGACAAGTACATAATAAAGATAAAAATATCATATCGTGTAGTTTTATGTTAAACCGCTCAGTGAACTACATCGTCTCGCTCTGTTGCCTTTCAAATTAGGTATTTTCACAGTCTTATATTTCATGACAAACCACGACTTTACTGACGTGGAAAATCGTCTTTTAAATTGACACACATCTTGTGTGTACCTCGTTCCGTGACTTCAGCACTATCACCTGTATCTGTGTACTTGGGATGGGCGGGGCTTAAACCAGGGGTGGGTGGGGCTTACCAAGATTTGGGTGGACTGGAAGATGCCATGTTTATTATTCATTAGAAAGCCATGTACATACAGTAACAGCCTCAGAATTGTCTTGATCACAACAGTAAGATAACTTTTTAAAACGTATAGTAACAAAGTACAAATACTGACACATTATACTTGTAAAACTTGAAACTTGTAGAAAAGGAAATAATTTGTACCGCATACTTGTTTCAGCTACTTGCTCAATACCATTTAGCATGCTTACTCATAAAACAAAGATGGTGAACACGGCACCTTTTGGCACTAATTGTGAGCATGTTAGCATGCTGTTGTTAGCAGTCTGCTCAAAGTACAGCTGCGCCTCAGTACAGCCTCACGGAGCAACGAACACGGCTGTAGACTTTTAACCTCACAACACTGGACCCATTGTGTGTGTGTGTGTGTGTGTGTGTGTGTGTGTGTGTGTGTGTGTGTGTGTGTGTGTTTGGGTGTTTGGGTTTGTATGAGCCATGAGAGAGAAAACAGGTGCTTCCTCCTTTTGCAGATTTTCTCCACTGACCTTTCCCCCTTAAGAAAATGACTTCACATGTACGTGATATCAATAGCACATATTTTTTTCTTCTTATCATTAATTTTAGAAGCTCATGGCTTCCCCCATTGTTCGTGTTTGACACACTTGTTCACAGCTGGTCATGAGAGGTTTGATAATGCCTGAAAAAGCAGAGGCAGCATCAGTCGGTGTTATTCTTGGGTTGTTTTGTGCTATTTTAACATGGCCTTAACTGGGACAATAAGCAATGTTTTGTTTCCCTCTGTGGTCGTTACGAAGGTTTGAATAGAGACGCTGATTGTATCGCACTTTTCCCACTGTGATAATTGTTGAATCAGTGCAAGTAGCAACATAAGCGGCGGCTTGTGGTGTTCAGGACAAACAGGAATGATCCTTCATCACATGCAATCAGCAGAAACACCTGCACACCCTTCATTTGAGATAAATAACACTAGTCTAAATTGGATCCTGTGTACAAGACTGGTGTATCCGTCCTCCTGTAAAGATCAATAACACCTCTGTAACATCTTCTAGATTAGCTTTGGACTGATCTGTCCCATTAGAACGGCTCTATCGGCTTAAATAAATGTTAGAAAGCAAGAAAAGTGCACATTATTATTTCAGAAAATGAAGAATCTGGAGCTGGACTGCGGCATGGGTCATCATGGACGTTGAGCTCTCCTCCCTGCAGCCATCACTCTTGACACAGATACAGCAGGAGTTTCCACAGGATGGGTGACTCAGTGGTGGCACGTGCAGGACTGCCGTATTTGGAAAGCCTGTTAATGGCTTTTCCAGTCTGCCCAGAACTTCCCAAAGAGTTCCAGCCAGTGCAGAGAGGTTTGCTCAGGCTGTAGATGAAGGCAGGAAGACGGGTCTGAGCTGCAGAAGCCTGTATTAAAGGAAACAGGAACAAATCTGTGTACAGCTCCAGGTGCTGCTGCCACGATAATATGTTATAGTCGGTAGTCTGACTAACTTTTCTCCTAACAAAGTTCACAGACTGAGCCATATCCGCTATATGAAGGAAGAGGAAACTTTTTAAGTGGTAGTAAGCAATTTATGACCTCTATAGGATCCAGCAGGATGACAAATAACTTTAATGGATTCATAAACAATGCAAATAAATGATAAATGCTGTGTTGTCGCCATGAGTCAGAGGCGTATGCAGTCCTATACAATTAAATGGGATGATAGATTTTTAGTTCAAATCCATCTAGATATATCACAAGTTTTTAACCAAATTCTGAGGAAATCTACCAAAAAAAATGCAAATTATTGCTTATTTCAATTCACTCTGAGGGGATTTGTGACTATGAGTGGCACAACATTTGATCCATTGTTAATCTAGTAACATCGGCCCCAGCTGAGAACAGCTTTAAGTATTGGAAAGTCAGTGATTATTAGGTCATGGCCCCCCTGATGATAATGTTGGCTCTATGGTAATGACTACCCCTCCTACTTGCTAACACCCACTGCCACATCGCGAATGCCCCGCCCCCTTGGTGAGTGTCGGCCCTCCCTTCATGAGTCGCATATAATGCCTGTGAGTAAACAGTACTGTACGCATAATATTCCTGAATCTGATATATTACATTAACAAAATTATTATTTACTGTTAATCAAAAATGAATATAAGATGAAAAATAAGAAATGCAAAGCCAGCCAGCCTCCAAGACCGTCCCCGCCTCTTGGTGGCCACCCCAAGATCTTCTGTTCCCCCCTGTGAAAAAGAAAGAAATAATAGAAAAAGTATGGAAAGCTCAAGGAAGAATTTCAAGAAAGGGTTGAGGAAATGTGAATTCTCAGGTTGATGTAGCCTCATTAAACTGGGGCAGGACTAATAAATGATTTCTCTCAGAACTTCAAAGAGACTCGGAGAGGTCTTTATTAAGCTACCTGTACGTGAGGCGGGCCTCCTCATCCTGCAAACACTCACAGAACTCAGAATACGCAAAGTTAACTTTAGCAGTTAATCACCAGGGAGTCAAAAGATTAATTCTTCATGCATCCCTCCAAGGTGGATTTGTAATACTTGAATCGAGTGCTTGAATAGCTGATTTCACTTGAAAGTGAACCTCGTAGTGGTAAGTACAATCAGGCTGGGATGGTGCTGTCATTAGTCCTGTTATTTTGACAGAGAGAATCCATTAGCAAGGCGTTTGTTTGATGGTTAGCAGACAGCGAACAATGGACTTCACAGGAAAATATTCACAGCTTGGATTCATTTTATGAAAATTTTATGATTCCTTTCATCAGTGGATTCTTATGGAGTATAAATTAACGAAGCATGGACAATGAGGAAGTCATCAAGTTTTTCTGTCTCTTTTGATTATCATGCGGGCAAATCGGACTGAATTACTCTTCAGCTCTTCTGCTCTCCTGACCACAAATCCTATTAGAAATTGATTATTTACTTTGTTGCTGCTTTAAACAGTATATTACTGCTAACTAGCACTAAACAATTCATCCTCTGGTAACCATGAATGTTTGTAACAAATGTTGTGCCAATCCATTTAGTAGATGTGGTGGTGTTTCATAGGATAAATGAAAACCTGACCGGCAGGTGGCACCACTGACATCATTGTGACAAATCCTCTGGGGGGCATGCGTATCTGAGCCAGATTTAACCCTCCTATGATGTTCCGGTCAAATCTGACCGATTTACAACTTCATAATATCCTAAACCTTTTATTTTTCTTCTGATTCTCTCGAGGCTTTATGATATCCTCCACACTAGGCATTTGAACATATAAAATTTCTGATCAGCACTTTCAACTAATTTTGAGTCATCTAATCAATTTTGTAACACCCATGGTGTTCCCGGTCAAAATTGACCGGCATATGAAATGAATGGGTAATACTAGATTATGTTCATTCCTTAGATGGAAAACATCCCCATGTACACCCACACATCTACATCCACAACCACAAACATCGTCCCACCCTCACACACACACACACACACACACACACACACACACACACACACACACAGACACATATACAGTATATATTCCCCCACGTGTACCACACATTCCAGACTGAAGAATTAGATGTCATTTATGGGAAACTGTCTCTTTCTCGCGCTTATATGCCCACCTGGGAGCCACACACACTCTCCAGACCTAACAATGTATCATACCTGTTCAAAGGCCCAATATATACCGATTTACACATTTCAAACTCAACAATTAGGTGTTTGTTATTGGAAACGATCTCTTTCCCATGCTTATGTGCCCATCCCTACACGTGAACCACACTTTACAGAATAGACTATCTTCTCATAGACAACCTATATAAAACTTTATTCGTGCCTTTCTGTCATTTCACTCTGTGACCACTATGAGTAGGAAATGTACTGTAATAGAGGCTCTGGACTGATTTTTTGAATCAGATGAAGACGAGATCGAAGTTTTACTGGATATAGAGGAAGATGTCTCAGTAATGGAAGACAACATCCATCCTGATTTTGATCCAGACCTTTATGAGACTGACCAGTCAACAGATGAAGAGGCTCCAGAGGAAGAGGCACATGGAGAAGAGGCACAAGAAGAAGAGGCACCTGAGGTGACATTACAGTCCAAGGGTGGCAACTTGCTCTGGTATTCTTCCTCCCAGGACAGAGGAGGCAGAGCAAGAGTGGAAAACATTGTAAGGATGACGTCATGGTCAACATGATACGTAATATCTCGTGTGGATGACATCAAGTCCAGCTTCCAACTCTTTTTACCAGAGTCCATGGAGGGAATTGTACTGGACATGACAAACCTGGGGGGGGAAGTGTGTGTTTGGGGACTCATGGAGAGAGTTGGACCAGGTAGACCTCCAAGAGAGTATAAATAAAACAAGTTAGCTACAAATGTGATGCCTATGTTTGCAAGGCACACTCCAACCTGATTGTACAATGCCACTCCTGTGTCCTATTCCAAGGCTGGTGAGCGTTCCTCCAGTTTATGTTTTCAATTTCGAGGGCTAGACAATGGGTGGGGGTATTTCACACTGAGAAAAACAGCTATTGATGGATTTACAAAAGAAGACGGAAATGTTATCAAAATGCACCCAGAAGCATACATTTTGGGTTGAGACAGAGGCGCGCACACACACACACACACACACACACACACACACACAGATGACTATTCATGTTGATTTTCTGATGTTCTGAGAATTTGGTCTTCGTTTTGATTATTATTATAATTTTCAGTGTCTATTCTTTATATATTTACTGCAGTTATGCATGTTCACAACTAGTTGGAAACATTGTTTACAGCATTAAAGGGTGTTAAATAACATTTGGTAAATGATTATGTTCTAATTATGTTTTTTGTGGTAATTTAAGAGCAGTTAAACCTGACCGGTCAAATTTGACCGGGAACACCAAAGTAAGGGGGGAGAAACGAACATAATACAAGGGTTAATTGCAATCCATTCAAAAGTTGTTCAGATACTGACGATGCTATCCCCGGAGTTTAAAATGCCAGTAGCCACTGAGAAAGTAAAGAAATAAAAACCGGTTCAAAGTGAACTGTACTGTAGCAATTCTGTCGGGAATAAAAGGGAAGAAGGAGGACACTCAAATGAGGTTATAACTGCTAATTAGTTCCTCATAAATCTATGTGTCCATGTGTGTTTGCCCTGTGATTGCACATCTATCTGCTCCTTCGTTCATATCAGCCAATATAATGAGAGTAACTGGAGATGAAATAGACAATCGATGTGTGGAGGCACATTCCAATCTGTCTGCACATCCATTTTAGTTGAAAACTATAAGGGCAGCCTTGAAGGAAGTGCATCTTTTTCACCCTGTAGTTCGTTATCTCTATAGACCATGGACTTAACCTTTCGTTAAAGTGTGGAGGCAGAAGTGCTGCAGAGTTAGAAACAGACGCCTCTGCCAATAAACTTGTCAGCATAAATATTCTTCCTTCTCTCAAGTCCTCATACTGAATATGACCTTCTGATCTCCATCCAGGAATGCATCAGTGTATAGCCATGGATGGCCTCTCAGTATATTGTTCTTGTTTCATGCTCCTCTGTCGGATACATTTTACTCGTTTTTAACACAATTCATGCACTGAAATATCACTAACAGCTATACTGTTAACACTTGGTTTGTCTGCACACTTTGTGATCCACAATTGCAAACAGTTGTATAATATGTTTAAGGTCAGGTTAGAAAAGTGCAGAATAAAAGTATGTATATTCCTTAAAAACACCATTATGGTAGCATTCACACTAGCCTTAGCTGTGATAATGTTAGTTAGCTTTAGCAACATTGGCTAGTGCAACAAACCGTCAACCGCTTGAAGATCAGCAGATGATTCGAACAACAGTGGTGTTCTTACCTGAATGCAACTGTAGGAGGGAGTTATGCCAGATTAATTGGCTGTTATCAAAAACACCTCTGAGGGTATGGATCAGAGAGTAAAGAAAATGGGTGGAAAGATAGATGGAGTATATTAAAGTCACATATATTACCACATTTGTGATAATTCATCACAAAAAAAACCTCATCGCTGTTAAAAATGACAAATAGTTAAAACCAGCCTACCATCTCTATGGCCGACCTTTCCTCAGCAAACCTTTTCTCTGCCTGATGCTTTGGAAACAACACAAAAACAAATAGTATGCTGCCGAGGCTTTAGTCAATAGTAAATTCATCTATTCTGCTCTGCTGTAAATATGGTTCAGAGATACAGCAGGTGAGGGTAGTGGGATTATTGATGTCTGTCCTGCTGAAGAGGCTCCTGCAGACCTCAGGTTGAAAATGTGGACTGCAGTCGAATCAGAAGAGGAAGAAGGTGCAGGCAGCAGTGCTACTGTTAATAGACCTAATACTTGTGAGACTCAGTTGACTGAAGACAGAAATTCACAAACACAGCTATTAATAACAGTAGAGTATAATACTGACTGCAATGTCATAAAACAATGTGATTTTGAGAAGAATTGAGTTACTAAATTTTGTGCAATTGGAAAGATCGTCACCTATGATGTTACCGATCATGCACAAAAATAATATGTTTGGTATTTACATGGTTAATATTTTCATATATATTTAATTTTGATACATTTGGAGCGAACATCACTTTGTCCATTTGCTAGGGCACAATCCCTCTCTCGTGATCTCATGGGGAAGCAGACGTAAACAAAATGGAGATTGCAATGGAGAACAACTTGCTTTCGTAACGCTTTGTGGTGAGAAAACAAACAAAACAAAGCAGAGCATTAAACAAGTCAGGATGAGTGGGGAGAACTGGCGACGAGATTTTTAGTTTCTGTCAGCAGTAGTGGCCTCTTGGGCTACAGTGTTTACCTTTGCTTGGCAGCACAGTCAGCTGCTCAGGGATGCTTCCCTCAGTAGTTGTTGTGCAGTTCAGGAGGCTTAAGACTGGATCTGTAGAACCCTCACGGTACCAAATGATTTTTTCTAAACAGCATGTTTTGAACAGGCGATGCACTAGTCGGGCCAATGAGAAACATAGTAGCGTAGTTCATCCTTTGCCCTCCAGTGTAGAGTAAATCATTGGAATTAAGACGATTCATGTTATCACAAGGAAGACTGACCTTTCAGAAATATAAATTTTAAATCATAATGGCCTGAATCTTACAAAAAACCCCATTCAGTTCAATCCCAAAATTGATCCCTTTGACAGTCAGTGCCATGGTACTGCAGTTTGCTACCTATCCACACCAAACATTATGTTAGTGTATACTGTCTGCAATCTTGGCTTAAGTTACCATTAAAACTTGATCGATACATGCTAATGTGGATATTATACATATACATGATGTTGTCTTCAATGAATCTGTCTCCCCGCTGTACTGCCATACTCGAGTCAGTGTATTTCTGAACAACTGGGGAAATGCATTAGCTTGCTCTCTCACATCCTTCCTCGACATCAAACACAGCTCTCCTGTCCTCCTCCCTTGTATTGATTTCAAAGTTATATTGTCTGGTAGCTGGAACGTGTTCACCGATGTACACAGTTCGACGCGGGCTTCCCAAGTGTGCTACTCAATTACCTTCAGCAGCCGCGTTATGAATCCTTTATGAGAATCTCTCTTCAATGACGCACGACAGAAATACCTGTTTTCTGCAATCCACATCAGCAGGTAGGAGGGAGAATTACCTGTCACACTTGACCAGTATAAAACGATAAGGCCTCATCAAATCCCCTATAAGTCCTAGCCCTCTAGTGCAACAGATCATTTGTGCAGAGAGGTCTCCTCTCTTTGATGGGTTTTCAATCCACTAGATTCATGCCAAAATAATCCTGTATAGACCAAAAAAAACCAAACCTATCTGCAGATATTTGTTATCCCTAGCCAGGAGTCATAGAACAGTCTACCATCTGTACGATAAAGAGCTTTGTAAATGTCAGTTTTTTCCAGGCATATTAGTTGAATGTGTAGCAGGTGGTCGAATGTGTCACTTGTTCACCACCTTTACATCGTCGCTGAAATCAGTGACAGCTGGACGTGACCTGTGTGGAGTATGAAGATTTAAAAATTACACAGGTGGGCTTATCATGCTTAACACACGCAGAATAAATGTATTTCTGACAGCTAGAGGACAGTACATTGAGCTACTAATACACACAACAACACTAACCTGCCGTGCAGGCGTAACACCTTCATGGGTATGAGGATCTTACACATTCTCACACCCAGACAACTGAATACGTCGATTCTAGGTGACTCCAAACATGGCATGACTGTTGCTGCGTAGTTTGGTGAGGTTATAGAATATCTATGATCCTTATGTAAGTTCAGTTGCGTTAGGCATGTGACATGCCTTAAATCTAATTAAAATAACTTAATATTTCACTTTTGCGCTGGACATGAACACTAGTCTCCTGGGTGAAAGTCCAGTTCTTGACTTCCACCCTATGTGAACTTCACCCTACTACTTCACCTGAGATCCTCCTTTGCTGCTGTAGTAATTTGTACGGCCAGCAGAGGTCGCTGCTTAAGAACAAACAAAAATATTGGTTGTTATAAGCTGCATATACAGTTGAACTATATTGTCGTTTTTTCCTGATGAGGACATTCTGTCTGTGTAAACGTTGACACATAAATTAGATTCAATGGAATTGCAGCCAATATCAAATTGTCTCGTAAAAGAAAAGATATATCTGTGCGGTATAAGTTAACTCCATCCTGCTAACTGATAGTTAGCTAGCTTTAGTGCTCTTCAATGAATCTATATTGTATAACTATATTGTATATCTCGTGAATAATACATCAGGTAGGATTAAAAGGCCTTGAGAAAACAGAATCAGAGCTTTGAGAGCCGCTGTGCATGCTAGCACTAGCAGGTTCCGGGCTTGGTAGCATGATTAACCACTGGCTTGAAAGGTATCGCAGTGTAGCAGGTATAGCAGCAGCAAAGACGCATAGATGAATTTTGTTACAACACTCTGGTGTGACAGAGCCTTTACAGTCATAGCTGCCAGTCAATAATTCTTCTATTATATCAGACCCTGCACTACCCTTTAGACTTCGCCTATTTGCGTCCTTGCTTCTATTCCTGCATCTGACCAAATAAACAATGCTCGCTCTACTGGCGAGTTCTGCGTCTGAGCCGGCACCAATTTGTCACACACATTACAGAGCCTGTAAATGAATCCCCCCCCCTGGCTAAACCACCCCCCCTTTTCTCCATCCCTCTCTCCAAAGATTTGGCAAGTCTTGAAAAACACCCACCAAAAATATGAGCTTGTGTGTGCATTTGTGATTTGAGACTGACTGCCAAAGAATTAGAATGAGAAAGACTAAGAAATAAGCACCACATCTTTTGAAGTTATGTTCTAATTATCAGTTCTTTTGATTTTTGATTCTTGCTTATGAATGCGAGGAAGCCAACTTAAGGACACAGAAATTAATGGTCTTTCACCAAGACTGTCTAACTTTTCTAAAAAAAAAAACTAAATGTATGCCATCAGGATAACTTGAAAGATGCTCTAATCATTTCGCTTAAATCATGGTATTTTTTCAGTTGACATAAAGCAGTCTCCCGTTCAGACAAGGGAAGGATCGTTGTCAGTGTGGATGAATTTAGCTATAAATTGTCCTCTCTGCAGCATGTCAGCTCAGTAAACGTCTAAATCATTGATTATTTGTCTCAGAGGATAAAAAAGAAAATCGATCTATCTTGAGAGCTAATCGATAATAACTGCTGTAATTAAATTCAAAGCCATTTGAGTGGACAACTTTCCTGGGGGGCAAACATGGAATCTGCTGAACACCAGAAGCTTGTTTTAAAAAACTAAAAACATTTGTAAATGTAATGGAGGAGTGGAGTTATAAAGGCGTATTGGTGGACATCCTCCATCCAGTTGACATCTTGTAACCACTCGGATTTGGATTTGGATGCCACGTGCCCCGGTTTGTTTGTCTAAAATCTCAAGCTTTGAAAATTGGAAATGACAAGGGAGCAGTCTTGTACGACTGCAGTCCAGACAGCAGGGAAATGGCTGTCATCACTCATAACCAGAAGGAGAGGAAGCTATTGACTAACTGTGTCAATAGAGAATAACTGCCGTTGGAAAGATGGGATGAAAAATAAGGAGTGACAGTACTTTCCTGTTCACTGTGCATACAAACAAGCTACTATTACAGAACATTAATGTATGTACTACAAGACAAAGTGCATAGAAACAAAAAAATCTCCTCCATTTTCCTCTGACATCCACTCAAGGTGGGAGGGTTGAATTCTGGGATGTTATGATGTTGTATTTCAGGTTAGAAGTCATCATCATCAGGGAATCTGACATATCTTTATCATTTCACCACTTCACGAGTAATCAGCAACTGAAAAGATTAAAGATGGTGAAATCTCGATGGACATCAGGCCATATTTCAAGGTGAGACACAACATATTTGATAATCCATCAGCTAACATTAGCATTCAAGCACTTCCGAGCTAACTTAGCGTTTAATTAGATCCCGGTGTTTTCATATCCAGACTTCAATAAATGTGTCAAAGCAGTGTGGGGATATTTTATAACAAATTATTGTATCGTGTTGCCCTATCACACAGTAACGTTAGCTAGTGGTTAGCAGTGGTTGACTGCTAACGTTAGCTGGTGTCTTACAGGAGCTAATGGCTTATCAAATAAATATGTCGCCTATAAACAAGGAAGCGGTGAACATTTGAGCTTCCCACCCTGAGTGTGAGGTCAAAGAAAAATGGGCCGCCATGTGAATATGGTCTATGTTTATCCACAGACAGCTCAAGACAGTTTTTCTCCATGAACAGACACTCTACATGTCGTTCTGCCATCAGCCTGGAAGTGTGACCTAAGACAGCATCTTGGCGAGTTGTAATTTTACTGTCAACCATGCAGGGCTGAGCTGTTGTACAGCTGCAGCTGTTTGGGTTTGAAATTATTATGTTCAGTTGGCTTTTCACATGTTGACACCGGTGCATGCATGTTCTCTGCATCATACGACAAGGCATTGTATACAATCTGCTGATGTAGCCAATGTATAATTCCTGTTCTGTCTAGAAAAGGGAGGACATTTTGTGATGCGTTTCACCAGGTTATTTCATGCCAGAGAAGTTTCATCAATAATGAATGGCTGTGTCTGTAGAGTGTGATATGATTATATGAAATCGTCGTTGTGATTAAGTTCCGCAGGCTACTCGTCAACCTAAACATTAATGCATTCAAGATGATGATGATTCAGGATGATTAATGTGGGCAAAACAGACAGCTGAGCATTCAAATCTCCATTTTATTTTCCCCAAACTGCTGATCCAGCTCTTTTATAACAGGGCTGTGGTGGATAATGCATGCCGGGAGCTACTGTGTTATCTTGGGCATCTGAAATAACCTGGTTTCCCATCAACCTGCCCTCTGCGCATGAGGGCTGAAGACCTCTGGTTTGTTGGTTGATTGGTTGGTCGATACACTAAATTCTCATCAGCTGGACAATCACTGTTGTTACTTATATCAGGAGAAAATGAACTATCCATCAGCTCTGCTTGTTCAGCTTCAGTGTTACTTTTGACAGGTCACCAATCAGACAGTGCTGTGGGCAAGACACTGAGCAGGACTGCAGAGTGGAGATTATAGAAAGGAGGCATTTTCTAATATGTATTCATCAAGATATTGTCCATCGAGCTACTGATTACCTGACCAAGATTGTCTTTGGCTGAATACAGCAATACTGCAGATTAATTTGAATAATTGACGGTGGCATATAAAGGAGCAAACTAAAACAAAAAGTATCCTAGTATCCTAATATATTATTGCTCTGTCACACCATAGGAAATTAAAGACCTTAGGTGAAGCTGAAGACAAAGATAACAGGAAGTCCTATTGTGCAGAGTTTAGATGTTCTTAATTGTTCACAGTATTGTGGAATGTTATGTTAATTGGTGCAGTTCCCCTTTAAATGGGCGGCATCTCCATGTGGGATTGGGCGGGCCGACACTTTTATGGTTCAAGGTTGACCTTAAGTCTGAACATTGTTCTCTTACTGACGAGCCGCTGCAGACCAAATGATAGAAGATCACAGTTGATAAAGACGTTGAAAGACTCATGTGAGCCGCCTTTAGTTATGACTGTGCACGTGAAAGCAATGACCTTAAAGCTGCTGTGAGATTTTTTTTTATCAGAATAAATGATAAATAGCTCTGTAGAGTGTTTGGTCAGTAACCCATGTCTCTCCTCCCCTTGCTAATACAGTAGAAGATGAAATAAATGTTACGGTATCCCTTCCTACTTTATCCAATCAGGACAGAGAACTCCATAAAGAGGCGTTCCTGTCTGCTTGTCAACCCGTGGAGTAGGATCGTCTGGTTATGTCTGGCAGTTGTATGACGTAGAGAGTAAGAGCAAGTTCTTTACAGACTGTTTCTGCCCCTGGTGTTGTCTGATGAAGGTTCTGGGCTTCACTTAACATTTAAATGTTTGCCATTGTTAGAGATGGCACCATAACCAACATTATCTGGAGACCTTCCAAATAGATAGCACATACACTGCGCTGACTCCGTTTTCTTTTTTGGTGATTCAAAATGAAGAGGCAAAAAAACCCACTTTTCTCTTTACTGCAGTCGTCAGCAGTACTCATCACATTCACGTTTAAGTTAGCCAAGAGGCCGAATGTTATCAGTGCATAACGCTGCACCGTATCATCATCTGCTCGAGCCACTTTGCATCGCGGAGAGCTCATTTTGAATGATGCACATCGATCATGTGGAGTGAGCCCATCCACTGTCTGCACCCTCTCTCTCTCTCTCTCTCATGTCTGTCCCTCCCCCCACGGTCCCCCCTCTCATTCCAGTAATTACCTTTCCACCCACTCTTCTATTCCCCTCTCAGTCCTCCCCTTTGTCTTCGTGTCTTTCATGGATTTGTGGCGCATCAGTCCTCTGATCTCCCCCGCTGCTTCCACCACCTTACCTCTTATTTCCTCCTGTACTTCTTCCATGTCTCCTCTCGGCTTCCCATGTCCCTGATCCCTCCCCTCCGAGGCTTCGTGTTATTGACTGAGTAATGTGCAGCAGCAGTTGCGATGGATCCAGCAAGAATCCCTTTAATCCAATTACTTCTCCACACAATATTCTCTGAGGACAACACCATCAGATCTATCAGTGGGAAATAACGCGAATGCAGATGGGCAGCAATGCAGGCCGTTTTGAGATAACCTGACATGACCTGTTACAGTGGTTGCTGGAGAGAATGGTATGTATACACTAGTTTCCCTGCAGACAAATGGTGCTGTAGTTACACAACGCACGGGAGGTGAAATAAAAAATGATTCCCATCGCGATAAGCATCATTGTTGATGCCTCTGGGCAGCCCGCGTGCATTAATCACCAGACATTTGCATTGTGTTCCAGAGCCGAGGTGGTTCGAGGCTGCCTGCTGCATAATAGTTTAGATTGCCAGGCATCTGTCATAATAATGTGGAACTTCGGTGAATGTCAAACTCCCACAGGTGATTGCTCTCCAGGGGCTGGTGTGCGTTGCCGCGCTTCAGTCACACAAAGGAGGTGATTATAATAAAACTAGCATTTTCTCACTGCCAGCTGTCAAATGCTGCTGCCTGGTCAGTGTTAAGCTTCAAGCCACAACGCTCTGCCTCCCCCTCTGGCATCAGTTTTACACGTGAAGAAGTCTGTGGGAAAGTTAGCAATAGTGAATACGTATGCAACATCTGGACTTTCAAAATATAGCTTGCTGACAAAACGGTTCACATAAACTGAACCTCTTTTAGGACTGTAATCAACGTTATCCAATAGCTGTGGTTTAGTTAGGTTCAGGCTCCAAAATGACTTTTTTCGTTTGGGCACAAAAACTACTTGGTTTAATGCTAGCATGGCCACGAACTCCTGTACTGTTACAAACTAAAGTTAATTCCAACATCCACATTTTTATAATCAAAATTATTTCTGGCTCCCGCTTTAAGGAAAAAGCAATGCAAATTATTTTTCATGTCTGCAAATGCTGAGTTGTCAGGCTGTATCACTGTTTATATATGCAATACATTCATCATTATTCCACAACAGCATTGTATTCCTGTTGAGGCACATTACTGTGCGAGCACAAGATGAAGCAGTGGCGATTGTTAAAGCTGTGGTAAATGAGAGACGTAACACATCCGAGAGCAGCCGACACATGGGCTTACTGCGAAAGGTTTCTGTAAGAGAGCTAATTAGCATATACCTCTAACTTAACTTGATGGACAAGGTAGAAAATAGGCAAATATGCATGAGTAGGGACAACAAATGTAGCTGGTTGGTTTTGTCTTTATCATTTTTAAATTGTGATTGCCGTGCGGCTTCATGTTTTCAAGCGGTATGTGCAATGCATACATTTGTCTTTGTTTTTCAGACCCTATATTCTTGTTATGACCAGTGTAACTACAGCATCATTAACAGGTGTTATGATGAAAAGGCTGATCAGGTACTGGAAGCTCAGTGTGAGGGCAGCACCCTGACCGAGAGACATGTTGTGGAACATGTGCTGCTCATAAACATGCGTGACCTTCCGTGTCTTTTTCCTGCTCCAGAATGAACACTGCCACAGCTCCACACATCTCTGCTTATTATCACGTCCAGCTGGACATAATTGCATTACGGTTTTTCTCGAGCAGGGTGATGTGAGGCGGGCGGCTTCGACTGACCTCTTTCAATCTCCCCCGACATATTGAACCCACCTGCACCTGTGGCCAGCTTGTTATCCACCTGAGCAGCGTGAAGATGATGGATTTCAAGCTTTGCCTAATCCTGAGTGATGGGCATGGCCGGAAAAGAGAGAACATTAGGAGACGAAAATAACATCCGAGGAAGACGGGTTTCTTAGGACTGGGCCTGAGATTTGTGCGGCGGCCAGCAAAATAAATTAAACAGATCGATGGTCAGCAGGATGAATGAGAACACGGACTTGGCTGCAGGTCCCACAGATCTCCCACCCTCTTGTTGTCTGTCAGCTGACATGTTATTATTTCGCAACTGTATGATCAGTGTTGATAAATGAGATGACATTGTGACTGTAGTTTCCCCACCAGTAAACACACCGACGCCTGAGTATTACAGTGCAGTGTCTCTTGGCGCAATAGGTGAAGCAGACCTGCCAGACAGTGGAGCAGGGGGAGCCGGCCTGTTTGCTCCTCTAAAGAGCCTAGAGACAGTCTTGTAGTGACGAGCAACAGAAGATTGGGAGAGCGTGTGTTGATAGGTGTGTTAGGTGTCAAACACAGTCAAAAATCACATTACTGTTGTATAATGTATGGATATACGATAATTATATATTTATCTGTTGTAATTTTTTTACAGCCAGAGTGATTTGTTGTTAGGAGGAAAGGCCTCTGAAAAACAGCAGAAACAGCTCCCCATGGGAGGTTTGAAAATCCTTTGATAGTCACACTAATGAAATTAATCAAAGTCGGTGAGGAGCTCCCTGAGGCAGGGTGAGGCATCACAGGTTTAATAGACTGTTGATTAACATGTTCCCACACCACAACGGCTAGATCTTTTTTTTTTCTTTTTTTTTTACCAGGTTGTGAAATACAACTGGACAATCTTATATAATCTATGTGTATCATACATCCAACTTTGAAAGCTTTATTATACTCAGTTTTTGTCCAGCCCCATTTATGACAAGGTCATTTATGCAAATAGAGAACATAAATGTGTTGGTTTAAGGTCAGTTAAGCAGTTAAGCATCATCATGTGTAAATTCTCTTATCTTATCATATGTTTTTTTGTTGATAATGATTTCAGTGAAACAACAAATACATGTAACTGACATGCCCTGTTATTATATGAAAACACAATTACTGTAATTGGTCTCACACAGAGCACAGGGTCAGTGTGTGCTGGTTCAATGAAGTATAGATTGGGAACACGTGTTTCTTCCTGTTGCATAGTCTCAGCTGCTTCCTTGTGTAGTCGGGGCTTTTTAATAGGCTCCTTATGACAGTTTCCACAAAGCCCAGGTTGCAGTTTGTTTCAAATTTATTATTTCTTCAAAGCCTTTGGGAGCTTTTTTAGCTGGTTTCCAGATTTAATTTTATCGAGGCTGTAATAGTACTCCGAATGTTCCCTAAGGCAAGACAAGGCTGCGCTGAGGTTGAATCACATTAAAGGTCCAATTTGTAATAAAGTTGATTTTTGAGTCTCATTCCCAACTCCTCAAACACTGATGCTTTTGGATGGTAGATTGGGTCGACTGCCATCCCAAAGCTGCAGTTTGTGACAAGTTGGGAATTCTTCTTACGAATTGGACCTTTAACAACATCTCTCTAATGTGATACTGTCATCAAAGTACTCCCTTTGGGAATTTTCACTGATTGTCAAAACACAGTAGTGACTTCCAGTGAACAAAATGGTCTGGATTTGCTGTCAACATAACAAAATTTGTTTCCATTCATACGCTTGTGTCAACTTACCAGCGTGCCAAATGGGGTCAGGTGTGCGTAGAGATGCAGTGGGGAGAGGCAGGACTGATAACAACTCACCTGTCTGTTCAGACTACATTAACAGAATTTAGTATGACCTCTGCAATCCAAATGCTCAATTTGATTTTCTTGGTGACAGAATGGGTACCCTAAAAAAGGCAGAGCAGCTTATTAACAGCTGCTACAAAGCAGCAATTTAATCACATGCTAGGTCGTGACAAATACAACATTTCAACAATCATTAATTTATCATTTTTCAACACAGCATTGTATAAGAAAATTATTGTTGTAGTCCCTAAATGCCACAAAAAAAAAAATATGTAAATGGATGAATAAAAAAGATGTATCTTTTAGATGCTCTGTAGTCCGGTGGTATGGCAGCAAATACTTCCTGTGCGTGGTGTGGTTGGTAGATGACCGATGCTCAGTACACCTTCATGGACCACTTTGGCTGCATATTGGTAAAAAAAAAAAAAAACTCAGAAGAGATAAGACGTAACAAAAAGGTTATTATGAGAATCAGCGAAATGAAGTTTGCACAGGGTGCTTCAAAGAAGACTGGATGCACTATGCCATTCTGCTGTCTGACTTTTTGCAAAGCTTGCGAAGCATAACAGCTTTGCACATTGCTAATAAACCATTCAGGCTAACACAGCCTGTTATGACACCCCAACCTAATGATGTCTAACAATAGAGCTGATCTGTTCGCCTTGTACAAAGACTGAGGGGAAAATAACTGAACCTTTTAGGACCGGACAGTGTTTTAGCCTTTGTATTATCACTCGAACAAAAGGAGCAATTATTTCACAGTGAATGGTTCAGGAAAATAGCGCAAAAGAAACTCAAAGAACAGCACAGAGAATTAAAGTGTTATCTAACAATTCTGACTCAAGGCAGTGAAAGGAAGTGACATCAGTTGTTATGTTAAGATAAACACTGACTGCCTCCAACTACATTTTAAAGGCCTTTCTAATGAGGATGACATATGAAGGCACTATGACAAATAAGCTTGATTGTTTCCTCGGCATTTTAGTAATGGGGCTAAAATAGAGCTGGAGATGAGTAGATGTGAGAGGAAAAAAACAAGGACTGGCAAACGTTATGCTGTTGTAGGAGATCATTCTGAGTAGAATATGCATTTTCTATCCCTTGGAAAATTTAATCTATAGTGGCGGTCCTAGCTTGCATGATGCCCTATGCAAACCTCATCTTCAATATCACTGGAGTAACTGCTAACTGCTGCTGATTGTAGCTGAACTTCACGAGTTTGGTTAGCTGTGCCGCTAGTGGTCCAGACCAGGAGCTCACGGTGGTAGTATGAGCAAAGAAGCGCTGGGGCTAGCTTTGTTGGCATGCTAACTTCAGTAGATGTGTCTGCAGCACGATTTGTAGACGTCTTTGACATTACAATAAAAACTCCTATTTCTTCACATTCTGTTTTGTTTAAGAATAAAAAAAACTGTGTTTTTTAAAATGGCTAAAAATATGACTATTTTTTTTAAACAGTAAACACATGCAGTGTTTCTGTACAATTTGTCAGTCTCCATTCATATCATTACTATTAAATTATCATTTATAAGAGCTTCAGGACGTTTAGAAGATTTGTAGATGTTAAGAAAAGGACAAAGAGTCAGCGAGGAGGAATTAAGGATGACAGAGAGGCCTTGCACAGCTAGCAGCATTGTCGGCTTGTCAAAACTCTGCACATCACACTTCTCTGTGCATAACAGAGACTGCTGCACTCCCCCCATTAAGAGATTGCAATAGTCTCCACTAAGAGCGTGTGGACGATTTGACTTCATTTTACTCCTTGTCAAAGGAGAAAGATAAAAGCTGAAGATAATCACAGTCCAATTAAAGAAAGCAAACTTACACGAGATAAAAAGGATGGGAAGGAGAACTAACACTGCCTTGAAATGATATCGATCCAAAACCGAACATGTTTGTCAGTGAGGTGATATTTTACAGCATTATTTAAAAGGCGCTCTAGTTTATGTTCGTCTGAATGCATACAATCAAAATCGACTTCTCTCAGTCTGACATTGGGTACCTTAATGTACCTCAATGTACTTACCTAACCAACGCCATTGTAGGTTCTCAGAATCCATCTTGCTGAACACCCTTGGGTACATGTTGGATCATTTGTCACAGCGGGATTCATAAATCCTACTCTGCTGGGGGTTAATAGATGAATAATGCAAGCTGTGTTGAGAAAAATGTTATAGGCGGTGTACAGGAGGATGAATGGGTATTGGAAAACTGATGGAGAAAGGTTGGTTTGATGGCAGCCTTTATGTCATCGCACCACTGCCCCTCCTGCTGCTCACACTTTCTGTGCTCCTTCTAGCTCTCAATTTTCCTTTCACAATTTATCTCTGGAACATATTTTCCTCAGAACTTTATTTCCTATTGCCTGCCTCACATTTTTCTCTTTTTTCCGTGTTTGTTTTCATCTTTTGCCTCACCTGGTAACTTTCTGTGAAGCACAAAACAGCTTGCACCATGTCAGCACGGACGAGGTTCCAGTGCATGTTTTAATTGTCTCTAATCTGCAGTCTCTCAAACGTACAATGTCAAACTTCTGACTTCTGATCTTTATCTTCACTCCTGTTCATCAACCTGACTGCAACAGTGATCCATGACTCACTGTTACCTCGAGCAAACGTGGATTTCCCTGGGTTTGAACATTTTTGGAAACATTTGGGAGAATGAAAGTACACAACTCAACAAAATATATGACAAAGGTTCCTACATATTATATCTCTAAAAATCAAATACTGCATCCAAGAAACAAACTGCTCCTTGTGTTGCAGAAGTTGGTCAATTACTGTGTGGAATAAACTACTCTGGAAATGTCAGAACACAGTGACGCAACATCGATACACTACATTTTGTCAAAGTGTGCTCTTTATTGTCTATGAAATATACGTGCATGGGAAACAAATAGATGCATTTCTTTTCCATCACCCATTGCAAACATGCGTAGACAGGTTTCATGAATGTAGGCTGAAAACATTGGTGGTAATCAACCTAAACGGTGTCTCGGTCCCTCTCTGCAGGCACATTCCCACTTCCTCGAACCCCATTCATTGCCATTCTCTTTGCATCCAGATGCCCTCAGACTTTTCTCCATTCTCCCATCTGTCCTGCAATCACCTCAGTCTTCTCATCTAAGCTCCACCACTCATCCACCCACCTGCACCTTAATGCCTTATCAGCCTCTTGCCGCATATACAGGCTCAGATCCATTACTCCTCTCCTTGATTGTTAAAGTCGGCTTGTCACCCATGCCTTAGCTTTCTGTTGTGTGGCGCCCCTTGACCCTGCATCCCGATTCCTGTTTACCTGCCAGCTTTAAACCTCAACCTGATCTTTTGGGACTTTTAATTTTCTGCCTGCTCTGCTGGATTTGTTTGCCTGTTTGGGCTGCCTTTGTGGCTCTGACCCTCTCTGACTATTCCTTAAACCTTTGGACTGCTATCCATAAATCCCTAAACTGTATTGGTCTGCCCTGTTGTCTGGCGTTTGGGTCTTTTTCTCTGTTTCCCTGCTCACAGCAGCCGTGACAAATTGCTTCAATGCCCTCAAAATGAGTTCAACTTTGAGGGCAACAGATTTTTCAGGCCAAGAGCAAAACACAATACAAGAAGTTCAAAAGACACGGGTCAAGCACTGCACTACACAGCACAAAAGGACAATACAAAAAAGTGGAAAAAGACAGTCACTGGACTGTGCAGAGGACAATGCAAGGTTGAACAGACATTGTCAAACACATTTCAAAGTCCATTGTAGTCTAGCGCCATGATTTTTTTGCAAGGCCCGCCTTTTGTAGATGACAATATTTTCAGCACAACAGCATTCACTGCTTTCAAGAGGTTTTTGTAAAAAAAAAAAATGCCTCTCTGCACAAAAACAACAATTTTACCAGCTCCCTGGGAAAACAGAAAAGGAAAGCAAAACGGATCTTGCAAGACACACAAGGTCACAGCTGATGCTCGACTTTTTCGTTGCTAGAGAAATTTAGCCGTTAATATGGCATGTTTTAATGATTTAAAGGGCAATAAAACACAACACAAACAGCTGTGATCAGCCATGATTTGTCCTTCCTGCCCTCTTACATTTGGTGCAGGAAATTATATCTATTTCTTCCACCATTCGGTGCTCCTAACGGTGTGCGTCTGTGGAGCCGGGCTGCGTGCCTGGGGCCAAGTGTGACATTGACGAGTGGTTGTGACTCTGTGACATGCGCTGAACGTTTGGGAATGTTTGAACTTTAATGTGCACCCAAAACTGCCAGAATAAACACCAAGAGACTGATCCAAGAGACGGGTGCATGCGCATAGTGACGTGTCTCAGTGTTTTTCTGGGTCTTTATTAAAAATGTTGATAATGTAAATGATTTCTTAGGTGATTTAAAATGCACAGATTTACACTGCAGTCGGAAAGTGTTTTGCTGGAGGGGCATGCTCCCACCATATGTTGCAAGGATGGCTGTTTTTCTTTTTTTTATTCTAAGAGGAGATAGATGCTTATTTTTGTGGTGCTGCTGGCCTCAGCTGCAGGACATGTCCACCATCACTATTTTCTATTAACCTGGCGCAGGGATGTCTGCTTCGTCTTTAACATCTTGGACTTCCATTAACTGCTGTCAAGCCAAAGCGAGGGCTGTTGCTGGAGTACGGTACTTTTAAATCCCTAGCCACATATATTCTCTTATTCCTTGCAGAAATGTCACTTTGGAGTCCTGTCAGTCCATGCTGAATCATGCCTCATTCATTTAGCTTTGGATGACAGCGTTACACTTATGTTTAGTTTAAGATATGACTACTTCCTGAGTATTGTTTGTAGTTAGCAGCTATGTTACATACAACAAATTACAGAAAGCTGGGATTTGTATTTACAACTGGCGTTGCACTAAATTGTATAAAATGCATAGAAATTGCATAAAATGCCAATATCTACATAATGTTGCTTTTATTATTTTAATACAAAAGGGTCTCCTTGTGGCAATTTGTTGCACTTTAAATGCATTATTCACTTTTATTGGACACGTGTGCAGATTGTAAAGTGACGTGATAAATGAGACCTTCACCGTCTCTCTGGGTTGCCTACAAGCCTGTGGACCATTTGTTGATGTTTTTTTATTTTTTATTATTTAGTGATGCGAGACATAACAATCGGGACAAGACAGGACACAACAGGGCCGATTAAGAGGCGTGACAAGCACATTATGTGAGGACATACGAACACTGAGGACAGAGAGGGGTGAAATAGAAAAAAGTGCGTGTGTGTGTGTGAAGAGGTGTGTGTGTGTGTGTTGGGGAGAATTTAGAGGCAGCTGGGAAGTGAATATAGGAAAGCAATAGATACATAATAAATAAATACAATAAATACATAATATGTAATAAAAGAGAGAGATTTTAAAATAAAATGCTTTCTTTTTTCCTGTCCCCCCATTTTTTTTTATCTCTGCTCCAGGATGTGACTTTATTCATGTTCTAGAAGGCCTCATCTCAGTGTCTCTCTCCGCTATGCTAACAGAGATCTACAGTGGTAAACAATCGTGTAGAAATGGAGTCTGCTAACAGTATGACCGGCTTCAGACTCCCTGAAGACAAGTCAACATCCTTTTCTGCCCTAACTGAAAACATGTTTCACTAAAGTTAAATTAGCTGCAGAGTAATGAGGGGTAATGTTAGTGGAGCGTGACGTAACAGTAGGGGGGTATAAATACATGACTGTAATGAATGAATGAAGACATACACATGCTCCTTTCCGCTTCACATTCAGCCATGCGTATCACTTCCACGACATGTGTGTGTTTGGTCACGCGTGTCACGGGGTCAATCCAAAAGCCGGCAGGTGCATCAGCAGAGGTAAACTTTGACTCATTAGTTTACCTCCCTCCACACACAAACACACACACACACACACACACACACAAACACACACACACACACACACACATGCTATGCCTTTAACAGCGGAAGCTGGGGCCGCGGTCGCTGCCAGTATAAACTAAGACTCATTACTGTACCTTCCCATCAGCACACGTCTGACCGGAGATGAATGAGAGAGGTCGGTCCGGTGCAAGGAAGCCATTTACAGTTACACACAGGTCAGCGGGTTTCTGACCCCGTCCGTCTGCGCCACCGCACGAGAGCTGTGACGCGACAAGACGCCGCCTTGATGGAGCCGTCAAAGTGGGTAGGGACTTAAGGAAGGATTCCGTGTTTGGCTTTGCGTGACGCTTTCTTGAGGACTTTGCCTCAGCAGGACAATGGAGAGTAACAAAGAAGAAGCAGAAAGCTTTCAGCAGTGGAGAAGACTGAAAGAGGCGCACTGGTCCCGCTATTATTTAAATCAAAATCTATACAGGAAATGATTTGTTCAAGAGTTTCCCATGTGAACGCTCGCAGCATCTAGTTGCATTTCAAGTAAAATAGGTTTGAAGATTTTTCTATTTCATTTTGTTACCTTGTTGGACCAAGTCGTGGGCTGGGGCTAACAGTTTAGCATGCTAACTTCAGCGGACGTCTCCGCAACACAGCTGTTTCTTCACACTGTTGATAATGTAATGTATTCCCACCATATCTTACATATTGCCCCTTTAAATAATTTCTTTAGAAGCAACGAGGAGGAAGCTGGTCAGGTCAGAGACTACAAGGAATTGCTACCGTGGCTTCTATACCTCCTTTAAGGACAAGAGAAGGCTGTTTGACAGGATGGCACTGACCTGCTCTGAGGAATCACTGGGCTCTGATGGCATTTGATCCTCCCACCCACACACACACACAGTGTAGGCTGAGGCCACAGGTGTTAGCTGCTCATAAAAAGACTCGGAGCACAACCCTATGTGTAATGTCACTGAGCTGGTGGATACGTAATTGCACAATGAAAAATGGTGGCCCACACAGACGCAGGCTCGCTGCCATTTGAGGTGAGGCGTTCAGACGGAGCAGCCAGGGAGACAAGGCGATAAGTCAGACGAAGAGACCGTACACACAGGAGGTTAGAAAAGTCTTTGACTGGTATCTACACCTGTCTGCCATCTTCTGCCTCTCTCCTCACTCTGTGTATCCAGCACATCTTGCCAGGAGGCAAGAAAAGCACAGAAAGAAAAACGGGGTCAACAAACTCGGCCTGTCACATCGGCCGCGCTGTGATGGAGAACAGCAATTTGAGTCGCCGCATAAATGTGAGAATTAGCATCTCGAACTCAAAGGCTTTTCTGTCTCCTCAAGGCCTCCATTACTCCTCTCTGTATTGAAATAAAACAAACCCACAGATTTACACTGCAGAGATGTATGTCTCTCATAACGCACGGCGCAGACACAACGATGACAAATATCACAGCACCGCCGCCGCAATCCGCACGTCTGCAGCGGCGTCCATTAGGCAGCATTCTGTAATCTATCTCTTCCACTAAAGCTACAGTGTGTTTCAGTAATCAGGGGACGTGTCTGGCTGTCGGGGAGCAGCGGAGCATCACGTCACTTGTCAAAGGAAAATTCTCCTTATTTATTTTTTTTTTTTTTACGCCGCACAAACGCAAACACAGACACAAACTCCACGTCTGGTCCTCCAGCGAGAGGCAGCGAGCAGGAGATTGCTGTCGTTTGTTTTGTTTTCTCCCCGTAGAGCGCCGCTAGCAGCGAGGTTGTCCGGAGGGAGAACATTTAATTAGAACAAGAGTTTTTCACATGAGATCAAAGGAGTAGACAGATGTTTGGATTTGTCCTTTTTTTAACCGCGATGTTTAGATCTAAATAAGTTTGTCGCCGTGTTGTTCCTGCGTGGTGACTTGACATTTTTGAATATAGTCGATATTTACATTATATTTCACATTTGGTATTAAGTACTGCCTTCTAATACGTACTGGTACCTTATTGTCTGGTGATTTTGTAGCTTTCATTAGGCAAACGACCAAAAGGAGATAAACTACGGTAGCTACAGAGATCTCAGTGACGCTTATTGCTACCGTTAGATCTACATGTTGGTTCGTGAAGATCGATCTACCTGCGATTGGAACGATACAGTTCCAATCGGTATAACGGTATAGTTTCAGTTTCTCTTGTCTACACTGGGCCCAGACATTTGTATTTCATCAACGAGTAGCGCTGTCTAAACACGTTCTACTAGGCTCTCTCCTGGCTTCTCCACTGCTGTTTTCCTGTTTTCCTGTTCCTGTTGTGCACCCCATCCGCTAGTGTAATCCGACACACGCCGGTGATGGCTGAACGAAAGAGGAGCATCATTTGACCCTGTCTTACAGCACCACATACTTGTTTAAAAAAAAAAAAAAAAAAAAGCAAGAAAAAGAGAGCTCTACTGCAGCAAAGAAGGGAGGAGGAGGAGGAGGAGGAGGAGGGAAATACCTCATCAGTGCTCAGAGCCCCCAGACAGTCTTTTCAGAGGCAAGGAATACCCAGGCATATACAGTGAAATGAATATCTTAGTCAAACTCATTAAATACGGCACACTATATTCAGACATCCACATAAAATATTCAGCCCGTTGTAACTTGTTTTCTAAATGAATTCCAGTATGTTAATCAATCTGAAAAAAAAACCATATACCTTAAACCTGAAACATGCCTATAGGAATTCTTTACGCTACATGTAGACTATCATAGGCTAGAGACCTGATTAGATTGCTATATCACCTAGGTGATTCCCCAAGAGGCTTTACTTTTGCCATTTGCCTTTAATTAATTTCTCCTGCATTTTCAAAGCATCATCATCGCAAATCATTTGTGAGTGACTGCTCTCGGGCCACACTTATGCTTATCACCAATAGTTTACGACACGATTACTTGACAGAACATTAAAGAATTTCTCAGTCATACTTTGGACCCCCAAACTGCATCAGTCCTCACCAGAGTTTAATCACTATCGTTAAGCGTGCACACAACTCCTCACACATAAATAGCTACATTTATAAAGGAACAAACAACAACAACACAAATGTATGTTTATTATTACTGTTATAGTTTGTATTAAGATGCTTTGGCAAGGTTGTATTGTATGCAGTCATGCCAGTAAAGCCACTTGAACTGAATTAAAGGAACAGCTTTCCGGTCAAAGCTTCGGCTACTGCTGTGTTTCCCAGCAATAACAACAATGAACACCATTAATCATAATGAGCACTCCATTTTACAGTAATTCACATTTGAACATTGTAATTTCCTGAGGGTTATTATGAAATTTTACTAAATGGCAATTAATGTTACAGCAATATTGGCACTGATACCCCATTGAACCCACTTTACTCTCCTGTTATGTTAATCAAAAACAAAAATAAAAACATATCCCCCTTATTTGTTATTTGATTTATCTTACTTTCTGGGTCTAAAGATACCTACTGTTTCTGACAACACACACCTATACGTGACACACGCATGCAGCCACGCATACACATAAAACACAACTCCTGGGAACCTCAACCAGTGGCTTCCAGTCAACTTCCTGTTTCCCAAGAGATGGAACAGGCAAACAAACTGTGTGTGTATATTGTGCTAATGTGTATATTTGGTTCTTTTTCTGTGTGTGTGTGTGTGCGTGTGTGTTTTCATGATGCAGGCCAATGCTCTTTTGTCAGAGGCTGAGTTAGTTCAGGGTAGGTTTGGGGGAAACAGAGCAGATGACTGCAATGCTGAGTGAAGGCAGATATAGAAAAGGAAAGCGGGAAGTTAATTAGAATGTTTTGTAAATTTCATCTTGACGCGTCTAATAAAGCTGAGAACGGAGGCCAGTTCGTCCTATCTGCCCAAAAAAGATAACCCATAATGAGTCTGCGGAATTGTTATTTGTCGCAAAGAATGAGGCAGCAGATCGTCCTTTCCTCTCCTCGCTCTTCAAGAAGCTCACTGCAGAGTGCTTTAAAATAACCAGTAGAAGTGCCTCTTGGTGCGTTTACACAAAAATGACACTGATATAAAGCTGCATGGCTGCAGAAACCATGAAGCAGGGGTTGCGGACCAAAACAGTGCACCACCCTCTTTGAGACCCTGTAAATCCACCGCTGAAGCTGGCATGTATAGTTCTCCAAACACAGGAAGTGTGACATTGAAAAACGTAAACACATCACTTTGAAAGCATTGCTTCAGTAGAGAAAATGTCACTTTATGTAACTCCTGCATAATGACGTACTTAAAGCTTCTGTGAGAATGTAATTTACGGGCAGAGGTGAAATGAATAAACCTGACATGGAAAAACATATGTGAAGTCAATGCTCACAACCCGGTCATCAGAATAAACGTCGGCAGTGTACATTTCTGCAAACCACACATGAAACTGTGAAACATTGTGCTTATTGTCTGGTTACCTTGCACAGTCGCCTCAAACACGGCTGAAAAAATAAGTCAAGTCATTAGACATATCCAGTGGTTTCGTTCAAACCTGCTGCCTCTGATCCTTCTTGCGATCCAAAGCTCCGATGCTCCAGATTGCTAATGCTAGCAGCAGTTAGCGGCTACTTTTGTGATACGTTGCCCCCAGTATGAATTTGACACGTGGCCAATACTGTATCTTTAAAGTTGACAACATGTAAACGATGTCACATTTGAAAGTAAAAAGTGTGTGTAACTTAAAATTGCACCTAGTTACTTTCTACCACTGGCTATATTATTTGCCCATGTTGTGGGAAATTGCTTTGGCCGCTGTCCTGTAAGACGCTTGATTTGAAAACTTTTTTTTTTTTTGGAAGATCTTCCAATGACTATGAATTTCTTGACTGACTTTTATAACTTCTAAGACGTTCACACCAAAGTGTCATATGAACTCCAGCATTTAAATTCCTCACCACGGGGCGTTCTCAGTGGCTATGCATGCGACGGTGCATACCAGCTACTAATGTCACCGTGAATTTAAAAATCTGATCTACTTTGTTAAAACTCGTCCTTCCTTTAATACTTTCCCAGAACTCTCTCCGTTTTCTCAGTGAGTGATGTCTCACTAAACAAGAATGCGGTGTATAATCCGAGCGGAGGATTTGTTTAATACGAAACATGTTTGACGCTCGTCCTTGTCATAACACTCGAGTCCCTCGACCAGGAAACAGTTAATATCGAGTAGCAACGCGCAGTACATTGGCTCTGAGAGAGTTCAGTGATCTGGAGGAACTCAGTGATGGAGTGTGTGGGGTAGTGTGTGTGAGACCTTTGGGGTTTCACTGTCTTCAGTATAATGACATGCAAGACTGTGAAGCCTCTGTACGTGTGTGCTTCTTGCCTCAGCACTAACAACAGATCTCACAGCAGCAGTATTATTTATCACCCTTTATTAATACAGTCAGACCTGCCACTGTTCAGTGTGTTTAATACATTTTTCATCAACATGTCTCGCTGAAGGAAAGTACATTAGGTTCAGAATGACAGATAGTCAGCGTGACTCAGCCGAACCTCAAGCTCCAGCCACCTCTCTCATTAATCTGTGTTTTACATTTGGAACCCCTAAATATGAAACGTACAGAGGTGTGATGAGGATGGTGGCTTTATCTAAGTTGAAGGTTGGAACCTGACTGGCTGAACTTCTAAAAACAGATAACAACATTTGGGTGGTAGAGTTTATCAACTAATGAATAAAAATGAACAGTCCATGAAATCAGAATGACCTTCCCACACTCACAAAACAAAGGAGAAGCTGTGTGTGGCAGTGACAAACACATTTATCACATCAGAGCAAAAACTTTCTTTTGACAACTTATTTTTTTATCCATCATACAAGACATAACATAAGCGATTTTTTCCAGCGAAGGTCATAGATGAGTATCAACAAAAGTACAAAAGCATCTCTAATAGTATGTTCCTTGAGTTAGGAGTTAATTACACATTTGTCCTTCTCATACTGAGAATGTCAGGACCAGCTAGCACTGGAATAAAAGAACGTTGCCGTGTCTTTGTCTTCATGCCTCCTACATGTGGATCTACAGAAGCTGTGAATGGCCGTGTTTGCAATTACCTTTCAGTGCAGTTGAGTTTAGTTCAAAAGTTTAATGGTTTTGTTGATCTCCAAATGAATGAGGAGATTATCAAGCCTTGATTAGGAGACAATAGGCCATTTCCCTTCATCAGATGTGATGTTTATCAGAGATAAGCAGTGTCATGCCAGCAGGCACGGAGGACGTCTTGACTACTAGAGCAATTGATTTGGCAGAATGAGCAGTAACCATTAAGAATAAACAGATGTGACTGTACCTTAATCTCCTTCTATTTTTTTTTTTTTGGGGGGGGCCTTTTCATGAATTTTCATGTCTCGCAGCGAAGGGGCCACAGGTCACATTTGAACCCCGGGCTGCTACAGCGAGGACACAGCCTGTGTACATGAGCACATGCTCTACCATCGAGAATTATTTTTCTTGTAGCCTGCTAATCAGAAACACATTTGCTTTGAGCTGACCACTGCATGTAAGCCTATCCCTGACAATAACTCATTGTAACGTAAATATCCTCATATCAGATCACTCGAGGTAACATTCTTGAAACAAATGGTAAGAATTCATAAGATAATCATATGGTTTGCTTTGATAGACTTCTCGTGATAAATTATTGTGGTAAAACAGTAAAACAGGCTGTTTTGTCAAGGTTAATGTTAAATGACCTGTTATAAGAAGAAAACAGCTTTGTTATGAAAAACTAAAATATGATTAAAAAAATCAAATTTAATAAGATAAATAGAAATAAAATATCCGACAAAATGATTAACTGGTGATCTCAAGACGATGGCATTTGAAAAATAACTGCTAGCACGGCCGATCTTGGCTGCCATATGAACCATCAGCTGGTGAGGATGGGGACTTTATACCATGTGACGGGCAGCTTCAGCCTCAATGTTAATGTATGTAGCTATCAAAAGCAACCTTGAGACCTCTTTACATACTTTTCTTATTGGAACATGACAGCTAAGAAAACATTACAGTCAGCCGGAGACAGCATTTTCAACCAGATCATGAAGCTAGCGTTAGCGTCACCCTCTTCGTTGCTGAGTCTTTTCATTATATGAAAAAACATCCAATCCTTCCGATAACAGTAGTAGACAGAGTCCTCAGTCTTACAAGTGACAATGTGCTGTTATCTTTCATTCTCTACATGTCAACATTGCTGTGACCTTTTATGCTTATGCAAACGCGTCTACTGGATGATAAATGTCACCAGCCGGTGGTGCAGATTTACGGACACGTCATCGGTTCTGGTGCTGCTGGCAGATCAGCTTCACCGTCGAGCTTGCTTGTTATTAAACTTTTCTACCATAAGTTCACTCAAGATTAATTGGAAAATCATTTGCATATCAAGGAGACAGACTTTACAGGGCTGAAAGAGAAGGACAACTTTCTCAGATAGGAAAATGGTGACGGTGTCGGATGTGGCAGCTACTATCTCCTCCCTGTGGCTCTGCTTATTATATTATACTACAGTGAATTCATTATGATGAGATGATAATGAGCTAATATAGATTCCAGCTCCCTGTGTATATATATAAAACTGATGGATGGGCTAATGACTGACATCATCGGCAGTCAAACTGATTAATGTTGTAAAATTATGGCTCCAGATCATTTCTACATTAGTGCTGTAGGTGAATTATTATGTGAAAAGTTGATGCTAAAGCAGTATGCGTTCCTGGTACACCAGTGGCTTGAACACCATCGACACCCTCGATTTTCACTAAAGCATGAGCTCAAGAGCACGAGTCATGTTTCATGTATTTCCAGTCCATCACACAGCTAAGACCACATTTATTTCCAGGTAAATCTGCCTTTAATGTCTAGGAAACTCTACTGAGTCCAACATGGTGCTTGATAATAAAGATAATCCTGATAATGAAGAGAGTCCTGAAAAACAATGTAATCAGACAGACCTACTGTCTATTGCAGTGTTGTACGTGTGTTATGATGATCATGATCGTTTCACACTTTAGAGCATCTTTAACATTGGCAAATGTCTTTTTTAAACCATAGGCTACGGACTGACAGTAGATTCTTTGTGACTTAGACTTAAGCGCTGGGCTGAAGAGTGATGACAAGCGACTCATAAATATGTATGTGCCGTGAGTGTGATCGCAGCATGTAATATTTCCTGAGAGTCCACATGGCCTGCATTTGACCCGTTCGTTAATTGCATCCACAACGACTGCAGATGTTTTTAGATACTCGTTCATTGACAGCCACGCGACTAAGGGTAAACCCAGTATGTCAGCAGTTCAACATGAAGCACACACTAACCAATCAGCCTGATGAGACTGTCATTGTGTGACCGTTTCATGTACATTCCACAGTGGTTCGGTGTAGTCTCCTGCTCACTTGAACAAAAGTGTTGTTTTTGTGTGGGCTGCTACAATTAAGGGTGTTCGTCTGGGGGTTATGAGTGCTGATCCTCACTCCCTTTGTCTTCTCGGGGTTAAACTACGGTCAGTGCGGTTAATAGCACTGCAGCTATGATGTAGTTGCACTTTTCAAGTGTTAAGTTGCTACAGCGGAGAGCTCCTGAAAGCGCTGTTGACTGGCACAGTTTCATACTTTCACAATAGAGTTAGAGGAGCACAATAGACCAGCGTCAGACTGGTAACTGTCTTAAGGTCATATGCAGTATCAAGCAGTCAGTTTGATTATGTATGATATTATAGGAGACACTTTAATCAGAAGGGAAAGATCTTCATTGGTTAATTTCATAGTTATTTTTAAAGTTATTAAAGGATAATTAGAGTAAGAGTTTGTATTATCAAAATTATGAGTTTTAATTCTTTTCTCCAAAACTACATAGTGCCCCTTTAAAGTCTTAGAGGAGAATTTGGAATACATCAAGAATCTGCAGTTAACATACAATACTGCATACAAACAATACATGCACAGACTGTCACTAGTCCACATGCACACAATACCTACAGTACATACCAACCCGATCACCAGAGTGAATGTTTGTCACGTACGCTTCTATAAACCAAGGAAAAGTTGAAACTTCACATTTCTGTATGTTCTAACTTTACATTTCTTCAGGCTCTAATGATAAGTCACTGGTGAGTCTTGTGATGATGCTGTGCTTATGCTCTGGTTTGGTAAAAGGTGCATGTAGTTTTGGGAAATAATTTTAATCAGCAGATAAAATCTCCATCTTTTTTATACCTATACAAACTAAATAAACAAACTCTCTTTGTTTTCATGAAACATGTTGGCTTTTTTAAATGATTTTTTTGACTCATCCAATAAATTGAGAACTTTTTAAAATAATTTCTTTCCTTGTTGGATACTTTTTCTGGTAATTTGAGTGCCATGATACACTTGCTGGCTTGGAGTGTATTTCCACTTCTTTATAGCTCTTTATTGAGTATTATTGTATAAAATTCTGAAAGACAAATGTACTTACAGAGACAATGCAATGAAGAGATCTTGTGATTGACTAGTCTTGCATGTTCATGGCTCGTGTTAGTCATTAGCTCATACGCTAGTACTTTAAGTAAGTTTGGTGCTGAAACTATCATCAGCCACAGCAAGTAGGTGCGATACCAAGTTTCAGAACCCATTATGTAAACTTTTTGTCTTGCTCCACAGTGTTTTATTTTATCCACTATAATAAAACATGCTGATACATTTTCCGCTCTCTTTTTCTAACATTGGTAAAAATATCCAATATGATCAATCCAACAGACCGTCACACTGCAGCAGTGTCCAGACAGCGGGACAGTGGGTTCAGCTCTGACTCAGTAGGGAAACTACAGAAACTGGTGGGATGGTAAATGCATCAAAGACAGACTCTCGCAGACAGTGGATAGGGATTAAAACAGGATGTCATAGTCATCTTCAGTGTTGGTCACGTTAATTTTAAATAGTAATTAGTTATAGTTATTAGTTACTTCTCCCAAAAAGTAACTGAGTTAGTAACGGAATTACTCCAATATAAAAGTAATTATTTACCAGGAAAAGTAACTCTTGCGTTACTTTCTTTTCTTCCCCTTTTGAGCTCGGCATTGATTTTAATGTAATCTGCATCTATGTATTTAGAAAATGTCTTTCTGCATGGCGGACCGGCACCTGCTCTCCCTGGTCTGGGTCAGCTGTTGATAACGGGAGCATGTTCTCAACAACATACCTGTCTATCATTGCATTCAGTTCAGTTTGTGTCGCAAGTTTTAGTGAAGCTGGAGCAGAAACATCCAGCTTTAGCTGCTCGGACAGCTCCGTGTCCTTCTGTGTTAGCGGAGCTCACGTTAGCCACACCTGCTATCATCATCAACAGTGTCAACAACAGAGTTTTTGGCCACTAGTGTTGTAGAAGCGCGTGCAGTTGAGTGATGCTTCATTAGATTAGAGTTGCTTAAACCGGACGTGGACAAAAGAGGTTAAAGTAGTGTCTGTACTTCTACTTTGAAAACGTAAACTTTCCCTCTGGACTCGCCATTTCTGCAGCTCACCTCTGCTAGTTTGTGTGTGCGAGGCTGTGTGGATTGTGTGTAAACCGAACACAGCCTCTGATTGGCTTACGAACTCTCACTTTACCTTAGAGAGCCAATCATCACCTCTGCCCCGCCCCTCCCTCCTGCCTCCCCAGAGAAAAATAAAGCAGCCCTGCTGCTCCGGTGGCTGAGAGCCGAGTCGGATGACAACAGCTTCAATGAGAAACTTTAATTTGTAACGCGCCACATTTTATAGTCGGTAACGGTAACAGCGTTGTAACAACTGGAAAAGTAATTCATTAGATTACTCCGTTACTAAAAAAATTACGCCATAAGTAACGCCGTTATACTTAAATGCTGTTACTCCCAACACTGGTCATCTTTTACAAATAAGTTCCATGTAGACATCAGCATGTTAACCAGTGACTACTAATAGTCATTTTGAAAAACATATTTATGACAAGTTATAACATGCAAAACTTCTTTATGTTGCATTTGAACATTTCTATAGGTTCAATATTTAACTTGACATTGTGACAATGCACTTCATATCGGCTAGGTTTACCAACACCTCTTGGTTAGGGTTAGGAAAAGATCATGTTTTGCCTTAAAACAGCCATTTTGGTCACAACAAGTGCAGCTGGAGATGTCATAGCTTGTTGTTGTAAATATCTGGTTTTGTCAGAGTATAGGCTGTTATTGCCCTGAGGTCTCCTTAAGAATATCCGGTGGTTCCACAATTACAAACTGTGATCACTGGCTTGGCAGCTTTCTCTCCAGTAGCAAAACCATCATGGCCTTCACCTCGCAATATCAAAGTCCTATCATAAACATGAAATGTGAATATGATATCCCTCTCAGTAACTCCTGCTCCTCCACAGCCTTGGTCAACCAAAGCGTGCCTCAAGGCTCTGTGCTTGGACCCATCCTTTTTGTCATCTACATGCTTGTTCAGAACATCTGCCAACATGGTCTTAGTTTCCACTCCTCCGCCAATGACACAGCTCTATCTCAGCACCAGACCATCCGCTCTCTGACTCCATGGCAGAAACCCCATCCAAGCTTTCATAACATCCCGTTTGGACTCCAATAAGTCCAAACATCAGCCGCCAGGGTTCTCATTTGCACCCTGGCAGCACATCACCCCAACCCTCCTCCACCTTCACTTGCTCCAAATTAAGTTCCATATCAACTACAAAATCCTTCTCCTCATCTACAAATCCCTTCATGCCCTCACTCCTCAGTACCCTTTCCGACCTCCTTCACCTATACACCCCATCATGGAACCTCCTCAGACACTGGCCCGTTCTCAATTCCCCTCACCAGACCCCATACCTTCAGAGACAGAACCTTTTATTGTCGCAGCCCCAATGCTCTGGAATGCTCTCCCTGCTGATCTGAAACACCTCAAACACCATCTGTTCACTACAGCTTACAACTATTCCTAATTCTGCATCCTCAGCAGACACTTATCTTGTTTCCTATCTCAATTTGTTTGGTTTGTTTGTCTGTTTGTGTAGTGTTCATTCGACTGTGTAAAGCATCCTTGAACCTTATGAAAGGCGCTATATAAATCAAAGATATGTCATTATTATCGTTGGCCATCGACCACCATCCACTTCGCTGTGAGCGTGCTGGCCTTGTGTCTCCTCCTTCCACAATCTACATACTTCTTGTGAATCCAGTTTATTTGCATTAGCCGGCCACTGGCAGACATTACTCTCTGATATCTAAATCAATAAACAGCTCTAGAACAGAAGTATTCAGTGGGTCAGAGCAGAACCATTACTCACATTTACAAGTATATGCACGCAGAAACACACAGAAATACACTTTGTTTTCTGTCTTTCCATGAGGGCTGGAGACCCCGCTGTGTTGTTTGGAGCAGGAACACATCTGCTGGTTTGGTGCTGAAACTATCTTCAGCCACAACAAGTTGAACAAACAGTACAAAGGTTCTCCGCACCGCAGGCCGAGTGCGTGAGAGAACGCGTAGTCCCACATGCCCGGAAACTATCCATCTCTCTATCTGTAGTAGACAATATAATCAAGAGAAGGGGGGAGTTCAAATGGTAAACGTGTCGTGTCCTAGATATAAGCAGCTGCTGAGCCCTTTAAAGGTCAGATTTTCCTTTTAGCCTTTAAGGACAAAGAAAATAGAGCATATGCAATTTCTACTGTACTACTCGTTATACCGTGAAAGGCATAATCAATCTATAGCCTGAGTTTTTTTAACCAAATGTGTATGCAGCCCCATTTGTCAGATGCAGCAGAAAGGATACTACTTGTGCTCTGCTTTGCTTTTGAGATAAACTATCCATTTTTTGCTTTTGTCTTTAATTCAACAGAGCAAATGAAATGCCTTATCATCCTCCTTTAGGTGACCTTCAGTCCCTCCCAGTTATTTCCTTCTGAGTGTGAGTAAAATCCTAACAAAGAATCAAACCCAGTGGGACACAAAGTCTTTCCAACAATACACCTGGCTCACATCCCAACATTAGGAAGCAGACGATATACCCTTCCAAGAAAAAGTCAATGCATTATTGATGTTCAGTGAATATCAACCAAAATGCAACAACATCCTGAGTAATATGAGTGAAAGTCTTTTGTTTTCCAAAACGAGAGCTCCGCAGGTCAGACCGTAGAACAATGTACTGTTCATTTGAAAAGTAATCAGCAACAAATAATTAATATCTAGCCCAAGGGACGGATACAAATATATATACCAGGACTAAGTACAAAGAGGCAACCTGAACAAGGATCTTATTAGAATACAGCTGGCATGATTAGGTTGTTGTTTTTTCTTTTATGTGGCAACAAGAAAAAACAAGACTCGCAAAAGTGTCTGAAAGCTCATGTAATTAGCTCCCCAGTTGTCTGGCCCAATTAAATCAACCTGGGCTGACTCACACACGGGCAGACACACACACAAACACACACACACAATACGGATACACTATGGCAGTTTATTGATATTGACCAACTGGTGTGTCTGGTTATTATGTCTCACACACTGTGGCAGCTGACAGCAGCTCAGTGAGTAAACAGTATCTTAATGCAGTAGCACTAAAAGCTCATGTAACTCCAGTCACCTTGTGGACATAGTGTTTGGTGAAGATTGGCAGTGTTTGACGTGTTTGTCAGCTCTTGAAAAATCATCTCATGAAAAAACTTTGCTGTCAGTCAACAAGAAAACTTGTTTATGCATCAGCTTAGGCTGAATATTAGGTACATGGTTCTGGTTTTCAGTTTAGATGTTTCCTGTTTTATTTTGTAGGGTTCCTCCTCATGTGTCTTGTTGCAATGTACACTTCCTGTCTTAATGTATTTTCTCGCCTCTTTTAACTGCCCTATTAGTTTCACCTGTCCCTTATTAGTCTTCCCTCTTCATTGCATTTAAGTCTGTCTTTTTTCCCTCCATCTTTGTCAGATTGTCTGTTGTGTTACCTGGGTGTCCCTGTGTTTGTTCCAGGTGCTTTTTGTTATTCTGCCTGTGTCCCCCTGAGCTTCATGCTGGTTTGTACTTCATTAAGTTTGGTGTTTTGTCACAGCTTGTTTTTGTCAGTTTTGTTTCTGGCCCTTGATTTTTTTCTGACTTGGGTTATCAAACCTTGCCTTTTGCTTCTGTCTTGCTGCATTTGTGTCCTTTTTGCAGAAACACACAAGACAAACAAAGCAATGGTATTGGATCCATCTTCAGTATCGGCACATACCCAAGCCAAATTAGGAGGGAAAAGATTGCAATCTTACTGTGTCTACTCACACCAAATGTATAATGCAAATAAGCAATACCATGGAAAATGAAGAACCTGTGACTTGACATTGCTGCAGTCAAACTGCAATCAGAAAACAAAAGGTATGTGAGTATGGGGACATGAAATTGTCATGAAAAACACATTAAACCCAACTGGTGCTTCAATAACACCTTGGTATAAATCAGTGAAAACAAACAAAGTCTATTAAAATGAACCAAAAAAAAGAGGACGGACACGATTTGTATGTTTTTAGTGTTTATCTGCTAAGACACAGTTGTAATCCAGGGTGAGCATTCTCACAGATACCAATTTTGTCAAACTAAATGATGAACGACTCTCAGGCAGCAGTGGAGGACATCTGCTGTCACAGAGCTACAGCAGCATTAGACTGATAGCACTGCTCCCATCTAATCTAAATGCTACACAGCTGACAGCATAAGAGTGTTTCTGGGGTTATCGAGTGGTTTCCTCCCATCGCTACTGGTCACTTGACACGCCAGGAACACTTGACTTGAGTGATATCTTGTCGAACAAAATAACTGCGGCTCTCTAGGCCAAATATGGCTGGCGTCGCTTGCACTCCCCTGAACCTGGACCTTTCCCCTAGTTTGTCACGTTCTCAGCAACCCTCACAACTGATTAAAGCTGAGCTGACAGCTTTTACTACACAGTGGTTGAGAACTTAAAAGGACCATCGACCAGTAAGCTTCCTCTCCACTTCACAATCATAGCAGCACCCGGTTCAGCTCTCCAAATTCTTTTCTCTTTTGTCTTTTTCTGGACCAATGCATCCTCTTTTTTGGTGAGAGGCAGACAAAAGCAGCAATTTAGAGTTATGACTGTGATTTCTTTGACAAAATAACAACAATAGTGGAGTTTACTATGTTAGAGCAGACCAACACTGTAACCCTCCAACCTCTGTCATCCTGAGCAGGAACACGTGAATTTCCGCAGAACGATTCCTTTTTTACTGCAGGTGAAAAATGAGATAATTAATCGTACAATGTGTTTGTGGGTTGGGAAAATTTCAGCAAACCTCTTGAGGATAATTTTTTTGTCATATCATTTGAGCTGACTTTCTCTTTAATTATCTTGAGAATTGTGCAATAAAGTAAGTCTCATTTTGTCATGGTTGGAGTGATGCAAAACTGACAGGACAAACATGGAAATGGACAGGAAATTATGAATGGCATAATTTTAACTGCCGTTCATATATTTATACATATTTGGCTATGTCACATTCAACCAAGATTTCAAAGAGTCATGATATGTTGACATGACAATTGCAATGTCTCAAACTATTGCTGCAATCCACATCTTTGATCCTCTTTGGCAGCTGGACCGGCGGCGTTTGCAAATGAATTGTGTATAACTTTCTGAGCCGTCTTGGAGTGCCAGCTGGAAAGAGTTAGGTCAGACGCAATTAAAACTGCAGCAGTGGAATGTGCAAATAGTAAGAGAAGCCGAAGAGCACAGGGGAGAAAAAAACTCTCAGGTCCAGGAGAAGACACACCAGGAAGACGTGGAAAACAACTCCAAGGAGGTCGAACACTTCATTTGCTTTCCAGCTCCCTTCCTCCAAAGAAAACATAAGCTGTGCGCTGAGGTAAGTGGATCTAAGGGGAGAGTCAACTTGGAGATCCATGAGGAGAGACTGACTTTTATACTCACTCAGTTCCAAGAAAAAAAAAGTCTCACCAATAGAGCCATGAGAGAGAGCTGATGGAGAGGGAGATATGTTCCCCCCACAGCTGGTCGATGCTCAGGCCATCGTCGACTCTTCAGTGAAGGAGGTTGAGGATTTGAACTCACAGCTCATGATGTTCAATGAGACACTGTGCAAATCTGACCTTGAGCGGCAAACTTCCATCAGCCACGACCTTCAAGTCAAATTGGACAAAGAGAAGGCAGAGAGCGAGGATCTGAAGTCACAGCTCCCAAGCAGAGACTGAGGCGATGGCATCTCCCTGAAAAAAAGCCAGAAGATCTGCTGGAGACTGAGCCCTCCGCTGGAATCAGGAGAAATCCCCCCTGCTGAGGGAGATTGGAAAAATCCAGAGCTTCCTTTGTGGCTCAGCTGGAGTAGCAGCAACAAGAGAATAACACTCTCGTGACCGCTCTGAACCAGGCTGAGCCAACGCGATGAGTGGCAGGAGGTAAAGTCATCCATCCTCCAGGCCACAGAGGGTCTCCAGAAGACTCTGGAGGAAAAGAGGCAGGAGTGGGAGGAGAGAGAGCATCATGGAGTCCCAGCTGGAGGATCTTGAGAGCCAGATAAAAAAAAAAAGAAAGAAAGAAAATGTGGTACAAAAATCTTTTCTAGTCCCAGATCCACCCTCAGGAACAGAGAACAGAGAACAAAAACATGCATTTGGTCTCATGTTCTTGTGAGGATCACTCAGATCAAACAGTCTGGATCAGGCAGCTGTTTGAGGGTCAGGACTACTTTTCACCTGGGAAGTGAAGCCAAAGTGTTTCCACTGTGTTTCCTGTGTAAAGAAGTGAGACTAGGGATGTCACGATTACAGTTTTCCTTAGTACGATAATTGTCAGAGAATTTATCACGATATTACGATAATCACGATTATTATGTGTTGATTGATTTTACAACTCTATTCATATGTAAAATCACATGAACACTCCTTGAAGGTCTTAAAGTTTCCTTTATTGCTATCTTTTGATGCCAACATCACAATAATATATAGCAACAAAGTCAAGTAACCAATATTTGTATTTGTATATTTAAGTATCTTTTTATATAGGACCAATCATTAATCCCCCAGGAGAATTGTTTAAATTATTAAAGTCATCGATTGTCATCTATACCAGATGTTTACGTTTATTTTTAATTGTTTTAATCATTTGTCTAATTTTATGTGGCCACATATGAAACTTATCTATTATTTATGTTAATTTATTTTATGTTTAAATCACAACGACATAAACAAATTAGTAAAACATGAAACGGACTGGAAGCACAAGTGTACAACCACTGGATCAAGCTGGAAGCACAAGCCCAACGTTTATGCACAGATGGGAGAAAGCAAAAGGAGGTAAGCTAAATGTTCACTGACTGAGTGAGGACCTTGACGACATGGCGTTTTCGTCTACACGTCACTGCACACTGACAGTGAGACTGTCCGACAAAAAAACAAAAAGCGATCGACCTCACGCTGCACTGAAAGGCGAACCCGTGTCGCACAATTAATTGCAAATGACACGTTAACATTTAATTTCCTACTTATTCAATGCAACGTTAGGAAAACATTGACGTATTTTAATGTTACTGTGTATTTACCTTTATTTTGGCATACAAAGTCGGGTGGTTGTCCCGCAGGTGGTGAATCATATTAGATGTGTTTCCTCCTGTGACTGCAATGATTTACATGCTGGCAAGCCGTCCTCTTAAACAACACCCTGATCGTTCTTCCTGTATCCAAAATATTCCCACACGGCTGATTTAACACGCTTGGTCGGGGGGAATAACTCTTCTGCCATTTTCCCCACAGGTACGCTTCTCTTCTGCAACTTGCAGGGACCAAAACAAAGCAACACACGTGGGCAACCGGCGGCAACACTTCGGTGTTGCGTAACTTTGTTTTTGTTCCGTTTGAGTTGCCCTTAACTATGGTTCCGGCATAATATTTTCTGACGGTATTCAGTAAACATTACGATCAATTAATCGTAGCGCTTAATACCGCAATTAATTGTGAAATCGAGTAATCGTGACATCCCTAAGTGAGACTTGTCCTCACAAATACATAAATACAAATGCATGAACGGAGTCTAGCTCAATAAACATGCATTTGTTTTTATATACTCGTGACGATCGCTCAGATCGAACAGTGTGAGCATTGAAAATAAAATAATAGCATAGCTTTTCATAGTTTTTCATTCAGTTGTAGCTGTGAATTTAAAGTTTGCTGTAAAGCCTTAACTACACAGAGCCAATGATTTTACTTTTGATACCTGAAGTACATTAAGCAGATAATACCCTATCATTTTTGTAAGGTTGGGAATGCAGGACTTTTACTTGTAATGAAGTGCTATATTGTTGTATTAGTACTCAGCCTAGATAAATAAAGGATCTGAGTACTTGTTCCACCACTGATCTACTGATGCATCAACTAATGAAAATCATTTATTATTTTAAAGGCATCACAAATATATGAAAAGCAAACATGGTTAATGTGATTTTCTAAACACTAATTACCATAATTATGTTTGTTCTTTCACATGATTTGCATATATTTAATGGCATTTATTAATGCTTCAGATTACATGTTGTACGTACTGGGTACCTATAGGCAAACTTGCATCTTGGTGGGACCTAGAACTTAATTACTCTGTAAGTACTTTTTCATAATTGCCCTGTTGGCCAATGTGTTGACAAACACACTGCATTTTTTGTTTTGGAAAGTCAAAAAAGATGGCACGACACTCCAATCTATGTGCAGTACAACACAACTGCCTTGCCGTTGCCTGCTTAGCTGTGATTGGTCAATTGCTGCTGCGGTAGAAGGTTTTGGCGGACAGTCAGCAGCATTAATCATTATGACTGATCCACAAAATCACATTTTCTCATATAATCAAGCCCCTGCTTTTGTTTAAACCACGGATAAATCACTCATTAACAGTGTCGCACCTCCTGAAACGTTCCCAACACTTTCACAATGGAACATCACTTCACTGTCATCAATTGCAGCATGTTCAACCGCAGGCACTAACAGCTCAAAAGATCACTCACACATGCACACACACTCACACACACACACACACACATTCTGAGACCCCTGTGATAGACTGGTGACCTGTCCAGGCTGTAAATCCGTCTCGCCCAAAGCATGCTGGGATTGACTTCAGCTTTCCGTGACCCTGAGCAGGATAAGCGGATATAGAAAATGGATGGATAGTTGAAGAGAATATAAACATAGCAGCCGTCGTTATATACAGCGCGCGCACACACACACACATACATATGCACACACTGCTCCATCATAAAATAAAGAAGGCTTCGGGCATTTCTGGACTGAAAATGGAATCAGGTTAAGTGGTGCTTGGCCCAACATGACAACTGAGACTATTCAGGATTTGAGGCTTTGCTCTGTGTGTGTGTGTGTGTGTGTGTGTGTGTGTGTGTGTGTGTGTGTGTGTGTGTGTGTGTGTATTCGACTATGTAGCATACTGTGCAGACTTATATGTTCTACTCCAATCCCACATACAAGCGCAAATTGTTCTGTTTGTTTATCTCCTTGGTCTGCTGAAACGGAAATCTTACTGTATACCTATTGATCTCCTCTCTGAGTATTTCATCAGCCTGGTGTTTGTTGTCAAGTCTCAAGGGTGTCTTCAGTCGTCCGTACTCCCCCACATAAGTGCTTCTTCGCTGGCAACATTTCCAAGGAAGCCGCTTTAAAAGGTTTGGGAACCACAAAGGCACACAAACATGGTGTAATGGTTGATCAGGAAGTAAATATACAGTACAGGATCATAATAACACACACAGACACAAGAATGCATCATGTTTATTTATTCATTATCTTTGTTTGAATTACACATGGTGTGCGGAACCTGTGTATCTAAAAAACAATTCAAAGGAAGTCAGTAATATTTCTTGCACTCAATATTAAAGAAGCCCTCTGATGTCTGTTTTTTATTTTGGATGGAGGTTGTTATAAAATTTGAATCTCTTTCATATCCTGGATGGGTCACCTCCTATTTTTGCATTGAAGCCATGGCTTGTATTGCATTGAAATGTAGATATACTGCATGCAGCAGTGCCTATTAAAGAATATAAGCTTTGGCACATGTTGATATGTGATATGAAAGGTGAGAGGTAAAGAGTGGGGCTGATTTTATTTAAGTTTGGGAAAATGTACCTTTTTTGTTAAGTTTAGCGATAAACCAATATTGAATGTGGGTATATAAGATGGTTATGCCATCCTTATCATAAAAACACACATTTTGACGTGAAAAACATGGTTGACGTGAAAGCAGCATAATCATGTCACATAGTTATTATAAGCTAAACCGCAATGTTTTCCTAAACCTAAGCATGTAGTTCTATTGCCTACACTTCAACTATGCTCCAACAGTCGTGTAGTTTCGGAAACGGTGATGCACTGTTTGTTGCTTAGGGAGTCGCTGGCAATCGACTTGTTCGGTCATTGAGGTATGAGGATATGTTGACATTTGTTGATTTGGCTGATAAGGGCTAATAAATTATGTACAATCAAGGCCACCACAGATTCGGCAGATCTAGAAGAAGAGCTGTAATGCTCAGTTCCACGTTCCACCTGACACAAATGCTAAATGGTTGCAAGCACACAAAGTAAGATGGAAATTGACATTTTTGAAGGCAGGCAGGGATTTTGAACCACCAAGGAACCACACAGGCAGAGGAAGAGTTCTGACACAGATTTCCTTGCAGTGACAGACTTGTCATAACTCATTAGTTGATCATGGTGACCAAGGCCAGGGGCACATCAACCTGAATGAGGGAGCTCATGTAAATGGTTGTGGTGCAAAAGGGACCTCTAAAAGGTAATCCTGAGTGACTTCAGCCAGTGGAAAATCCTGAAAAACTGGGTGACATGAGATGTTTTTGGCTGGCTGATGACCAGACATGCAGCTGCGTTTTGGCTAGTTTTCAGAGTCTTTAACTGGCAGCCTTGCCAAAAGGGCGCCATCTGTGGCAGCCGAAGAAGTTCAACCTGGCAAAGACGATGATGGTGCACTTCTACACTGCCATCATCAAGTCCATCCTCACCTCCTCCATCACCGTCTGGTACGCTGCTGCCACTGCGAAGGATAAGAGCAGACTGCAGCGTGTCATAACTTCTGCTGGGAAGGTGATTGGCTGCAACCTTCCATCCCTTCAGGACCTACACAGCTCCAGGGCTCTGAGGCGTGAAGGTAGGATTGTGACCCCTCCCATCCTGGTCACAGACTTTTTAACACTCTCCCCTCCCCTCTCATCAGGACCAAAACCTTTTCGGCAATAAATCTGTTTCTGATTCTGATTCTGATTCTGATTCTGATCGTGGTCAGGGCATGAGACTGCAAGTGATGATACAAGGAGTTGAGGCGGGCAATACTTGATCTTGCTTTGTCTTACCGCCTTCATTAGGTATACATCTGTCATCAAAAGGAACCAGACAGTCTGAAGATGTTCACATTCAAGAATAGTAGTCATCTCGAGCCATGATCGATGGGTCCAAGGAACAGGGCTGGAGAACATTGTTACATTATTATAGGAACTTCATTTATTTCTAAAGAGTAAGCAGCTCCATGCCTCTTAGAGTCACTCTTAAATCTAAAGTTCTGACAGACTGTGACAGGTTTTTAGACTCTAATTCCTGAGAAAGACCACCTACTGTATATAAAAAGGTCCCAGGCAATTTTGTACCATGAAACCATCACAATAATAGACTCTGACTCCCAGTGATTGAGGACATCGGTCAAAGCTATTTCTTCTCAGAGCTCAAAGGGCAACTAGGGACCTTCATCTTCAGTTCAGGAGGCAAAACAATACCATGCAAGGGGGCTGTTAAACCACTTATTCCGAAAATACATTTCCAACATGCTGCTGAGAGCCACTCGCTCTGTAGAGTTCTCATTTATGATTGAGTACAAAACCAATCTCCACCTAGTAATCGCCTCTCAAGTTTCAATATGTCCTGAACACACAGCTGCCATTAATCACACACACACACCTCTGAGCTCTCATTCAAACCTAATTCCAACAGAGTTAAAGGTCTTATAGATCATTGTTCGGGTGCTGGGGGGTACAGAGAAAACATTTGGCAATCACAGGAAAAGAGAACTTCAGAGAAAAGAAGAGAAAAGTTGAGAAGAAGACAAAAGAGAAAAAAGTAAGACTGAAAAAAGTCTGTGGTCATTTCAACAAGCTGCTGCTGATACAACTGAGCAGGTTGATTATTATGTAGGGGTCTTCGCAGGTGAATCTTGAAACCTTGATGATGTGTCATACTGTTGGCATGACATGCACATGCAAAAGCTCTGATGAGATACATCTGTTTCCAGTCTTACGTGTAGAAGTAAAAGTGTAACGTTCAATCTGACGTCGCTCTCATTGTCAGACTGTTGCATTTTGCCTCCTCCGAGCCCCTCAACCTGAAAAACATGTTAATAACATTGAACACTGACAAAGAAACAAAAAAGTTTGGTAACAGACCTGCTTAAAGAATCAGACTAGGCTAAGGCTGATACTCAAAGGCTACTCTATAGCTATGGCAATGGCGGTGCATGAAGATGCAGTGGTCTGTAGCTCCTCCAAATATGCTAATTGTTTTCTTTTTTTTCCTGTCATTTGTGGGTGTTTTGGAAAAGAGTAGCAGACTTTACTTAACGTAAATTTATAGCAATAATCTAAAGTTGTAGCTAGGTTATATAATCGTAGGTTCAGCCACCCAGAAGTATATACAGTTATTAAAATAAGTTCTTCCTTTACCTGCTGCAGTCCTGAAGTTATGAGCACATTACTGAATCAATAGTTTTGATTTGAGAATATACGATATCCTGCTTTTTCCTTCCTGTTCAATCATTGATTCTCCGGCCATATTACTTAACAGGTCCGAGCACGGACCGGTCACGGAGCTGTTAGGGCCCCGTCATGAAAGAACAGGAAGTTTTAAGAGGCTTCATCTGTACCATCATGAATAGTTGTTTGATTTATAACGATTGCTAGCCTGTTAATTATAACATATTTTTTGATACATCATTACATTGCTACAACATGAAATGAACATGCATAAACCCAGCTGCATGAGAAATCTAGATTAGGGAAGCACCAGACAGGCGCTGTGAACCCCCAAGGACGACCCATGGGGGTCCATTGTCTTCCTCTAATTTAGTCAGCGACAGGCAGGATGCAGGCCAGTGGTCAACCCAAACTGCATTATCTGTGTGTATACACAACAAATCTCCACAGGACCTTTAGCCCAAACACAAGATAAATCCAAACATCCTTCCCGAGAACTGCGATACAGTAAAAAGAGAGAGAGGCTTGAAGCTGAGAAAGGAGCTATGAGTCCTGCACATGCCTGTGCATGTTACCTAAAACTGTAATAATCAGAAATAGTGGAGTGTGTGGTGCATAGCTGTACATAGCTGGGATAATGACACTGTCAGTCTCTCTTTCATTCTTTTAGTGAGGCTGTATAACATTATGCTGGCAGAGCGTCAGTGCAAGGCCATGTGAGAATTCAAATCTCACTGATTAAAGTGACGAAGAGGGCAAGATGTAGTGGCTTCCTGTTGAGTACCTTTCACTTAGTCTACTTCAGTTCAGTCAGACTGAGCTTAGGGAAAGTGAGGTTGACCTACTATTCAAGGAGTAAGTGACAAGTTACATAATAGGAGGGATCCACATTGAATACAGCATCCGGTAACATAGCCTCAAAGCAATCTGTAGGCTATTTTCTATCATATCTGTTCCCACTGTTGAAGTAGAATCAGACTATATGAAACATCAGGTAATACAGTTTCTTTGTTACTGCAGATAAGTAGTGTGCCAGCTGGATAGCTGAACAAGGTAACCAGAGAGCCAGTTTGGGTGATAAGTCCCTGCATCCACATTCAGCTCTTGTGATCTTTGACCCAGGAATTTGTGGCTTTGACTAATATCAAGCCTTGACGGCGATGACCTTTGGGGGAACAGAGAGTCCTAAATAGAGGAAGCTGTCACACCATCTTATCCACCCAGTTTCATTGACCTTCCTCTGTCGGAGTGTTTACCGCTCCACAACAGAGACATGGTTTACACGCTGCACTCCGAGACTAAAACTCCATTATACAAATACTTATTTCAATAACCTGCGGGAACTTCTTTTACTGTTAGTGACCAAGCTAAGCTAATGAGCTAATGAGTTTGCAAACTGGCTATCAGCAAACCTGCGCCATTTTCCATCATTTTATTAAATGAATGGGTGTACAACAAATCTCAGAGCATAGTAAACAGTACAGGGAAAAAATTGGACAGTTTGCTGTAATTGAAAAGTGCTAGCTAGCATGTTAGTGGTTAGCCTGAGAGCAATATTGTGAAGATGCACTTTATTCCACTGTTCCGATCTCTGGTGGATGAAACAAAAACAAAACTGCTTAAATATGTTGGTAAGTGATCATCTTTTCGTTTTTGGGATGCTTTTGTTAGCTCGCTAGCTGCGTTAGCTCCAGCAGCTCATACATTGTCCAAGACCAAACTGGCTGAGGCTACTTCCAGTCCTGCCTGCATTTTCCACATCATGCAAGCACATTCTGCTTGGCCAATTTTAGTGTGACGGAAGCATCAGGAGCAGAAAAAAAGCAAGTGGCTCCAAAGAAAGTATGACAGGGAGGGACATGGTATTAGCTTACTGATTGAAGAGGAACAAATAATGAGTTTCCCTTTGTGTTTCTCACGGAGGGAAGCATGAACATTTATGAAAGGACAAGAGTCAAGGAGTAGCATGAAGGAGGAAAAAAATAATTCATTGGCCTCTCTTTTTTTGTACTAGCTTTACCAAACTTCCTGCCTGCCAAAAATGGTCACTGGTGTTTCCTAAAATTCCATGTAAGATTAATGATGAAGTTGACATAATCACGTGTCAGCTCTTCAGAACAATAGTTTTAACTGTGTTTTAAACCCGAGCATTGAGCATCCCAGAATAAAAGTCCACCTCCGCAGCAGGCAAAGTCGTCATTTTTAATAAGAAACATCCTGGTGAAGAAAAGCTTTGGGATGTTTGTCAGGACAAGCATAAAAAGTTAGTAATAATATTTGTGTGACCTTGTACTAAAGACAGAGAAAAGACAACTCCAGCAGTGTGAACTCAGAGTGTTTACCATTCACTCTGAGCTTGTTGAGTTTAAAATGATAAATGAACATTAAAGCCACGATAAAAGATGAACACGACTGTGTCACAGACACAAGGTCAGTAGCAGTTTTGACCCTCAGGCCGGAGAATCTGCGTCATGCCTTGTGACAATCGTTACTCACTTGGATGAAGGAAGCCAATCAACATGCTGGCAGACAGGAGCTGTGTTTATCTTATTGCAGTATATTGTTGGCCCCCAGCTGTATTTTTCCACTCTTATTTCCTGTTCCCAACAACAAGATAATGAGGATTTTATGTTGCGCAGTCTGCAGTGACTGAGGTCTATTATGATGTGGAAGGCGAAGCAAGGTCAAGACAAATCTTTCCATCTTGTGTCGCTGAAAACAGTTGTCAGGCCGCTGTCATGGAGTTAAGCCAATACCATACGCACAAATTATGGCGCTTATAGACAGATATTTCTAAGTTTCTCAGAAACAAACTTTTCAGCTCTGTGCAGCTGGCTTTGCAGCATCAAACGCGTCTGCAAGTCACAGCTCATTGTTTATACATGTCCGCAAATTTAAATTTTTAAAAGAAGCTAAAAACTGCTCCACAGCGGCATGAAAGACAAGATAAGAAAGATTAAAGGAGCTTCTGAGAGCTGATAAATCGTTCTGTTGGCAGCAGAAAGTGGATTCCTGGAAGCATGCGGTGATGCCATCACACTTCCTGAAGCTCGGGACATTTGAGATTGTTTAGAAGCGCTGGAACGTGACATTAGTGTTCACACCTCACAACCACCTCTCAGATGCTAAAATGTGACTCATAAAAAGGATTTTATGTTGTTATTTATGACACTGATGTATTCATATTCTAGACGTCAATCACACTATCACAGTAACACAAACCACAAGACTGAGTAAGTCTAACAGCACCAGCTGTTGCGGAAGGAGACATTAACAGAGTCCATTTATATAATTTGCCATTTTTCACTCTTCTGGTTTATCTGAATGTGACCGGCTAAAAATGCTTTCCTTTGACCAAATAGCAGAATATTTAAACAGTGTTCATATTTCAACAGTTTTCTATTTACACATTGGTTTATATCTTGTATTGTAGTTATTGTAAGATGTACCAGTGGCTTCTGTTTATGAAGCTCGGTGTACAGAAGGAATCTGGAGGCACAGAAAGGTTGTGGTGCAATCAAGATTAAAACTTGTATCTGAGAATAATTAATTCTGCAGATGGGTGGGTGGCAGTTATTCCAGGACAGTGGTGGTAGCTACAGAAGTTACAGATATCACGATTCCATCCTTTAAACCATTATTTCTTTCCAGTCTGCGGTCTTGTTACACTGCCTCAAACTGTGTTGGCTCAATAATTCAAACTGCTGGCCTGTTTTCACACTCTGTCAGAGGGAAATGTAGTAGTGGTGTTTCTTTGCCATGAGCACTTCTAAGCCATTTAGCTTTCAGGAAATAGAAAATGGGGACACGGCATCCTGATTTCGAATTGGGGATTTCTTTGTCAAGTATCAGCCGGTTATGATTGAGACTGAAGCAATGGTGAGCTGTGACACGTGGATGAATTAGGTTACTTTACACGGAAGAGTCTTAAACGTGTAGTGGACTGCATTGCATGTATACATATATACAGTATATGCAACTTGTCGCGTCAGTTTTGCACATGAATGGTTACACATACAAACAGCTCACATAATATATTTTGACTTTTGGCCTGCTACTGATGTTGTGAAATGGTTGTGGTTTTGTTAGGTTTAGGCACAAATGATTTGGTTGGGTGGAGAATGAAGGTGTAAAGACAGAGGATGTTGTCCACTGTACAGATGGCAGAGCCCACAGAGGCGACGTGATCGTGATTTTGGACTATGTAAATAAAATTGATTTGATTTGATCTGAACAGTTTTGGCACAAATCTACTTGGTTAGGTTGAGAAAATGTCATACAGGCTATATATATATGTGGCATTGGGAGTGATATATGAGCATGTGGTGAAAAGTCTGATTCCTGCAACTCCACACACATTAACACACACACTGTGACCATGGCAGCGTCTCTCTCCCGTGGGTTCACGATGCTCCCAGCCTCATGACAGATTCTTTCAGTATCACATCAAAATGTTTCCTCTCTCCGCTGGATCTTGTGCAAAAACCACACAGCCCACCTCCTTGTGTCCCGCGTTTCGCTGATTCCATTGGGATGGCGGGCAGTCACCATGGCAACTTAAAGCACACAGTGATTACTGACTGGCTGACCCATTTCTGTCTGGGGTGAGCGGTCTCAGCCACCGGTGTAACCCCCAGTGCTCGATTGCACCACGTAAAATGCACCATTTAAGATTTCTATTCAGGTGCGGGTGCTCAAAATGTTAAAATGATTTAAATGGAATAAAAAAGAGATTTATAAGGAGTATTCAGGAGTGCTGCACGTCCTTCGTGAGAAAAAATGTATAACTTCAGCTGCTCGCTTGCTTTACAGTGTGTTCTTCCGGAATTAAGGTACTCCTTTTTGTTTTCAGTCTAATTCATAATAATGAACTCCTGACCTTTACAAAATACATGTGATCCCAGTTCCATTTTATGTTCAGTTTGATTTGATAATAATGAACTCCTGATCTTTACAAAATGCATGTGATCCCCCTTCAACCATAATATCACATCTGTTTTAAAAAATAAAATAAAATCTAGTATAATAAATGATTAGACATCTGCTTATTCATTTCAACCACTACTTACAGATATGGAGGGTTAAAGCTATAGTGCATTCAGACGTGTTCTAATAAAAGCCCCACTGAAATATAAAACTGACACAGCCTGTAAGAAACACACACTTTAAAATCACATTAGCAGTAGTTTTATGCATACAGAAACAGAGGCACAACATCTCAGTGTTTTTCCATGCAAACACAACAACATCATGCAACATGAAAACAGATCCTGTGGAAATGTACCGAGTTTGTACTGGTCTTTGAGACACCCTCAAGGGACAGTTTCACCTTCCACTGCTTCACCTTCCGTGACACTCGGCTGTATCGCCTCTCCTCTGTGTTGATGGTTCAATATAAAGACTTGACAGCTATGAGGGCATGCTGCCTGGGGGAGGCGAAGGGGTCTGCAGGTACAAACGAACACCAGTGCATACTTCAGCCGACAGCCTACCTGCTCCCATGTGCATTCATGGCACGTTGTTTTCACCAAGTAGACTTTCTGTTTTTGTGTGTGTGTCTGTGAGCTGTAGCAGGTCAGCACAACCTATCCTGTGTATGTAACACATTGTGTGCATAGCAGACTGACTGCCAGAGCAGCCCTGAAAGCCTTTAAAGGATACTAGATGAAAAACCCACAGGCAGCTGCTGACATGTTGATTCTGACTCATGGTGGCATTAATATGTGCAAACACACAAACACACACTTTGCATCAAGCCTTTTAAAGTGGTGTGTGCACACCACTTTGTTACAGAGGCAATGTACAGTACTGGCTGACAATGGCAACCAGACCTATGTTATAAAATGTGTTGAATAGTGTAGTTACATTATTCCAAAAGTTTCAATAAGTTGCAATATTCAAACCCGAAAACTCCAGAACTTTAGTGGAAGTACCGGCGCTTTTTATTTGGTCGCCTGTCACTATAACTTCCAGGAGAGAGTCAGAGAGTGAGGACGAACACATGAAGGCCGTTTAAGTTAGAAACGATATGTTACATGAAACTTCCAGTTAGACTTTAAAAATAAAGGTCTCTGACAAACAGTTCACATTATGAAGTACTTTTGAAGTACAGTGAAGTAACGTTGTGAAAATGGCACGGTTTGGTTAGGTTCATGAAGACATGATATATTGGGATAAAATAACTACATTCAGTCTCATAACTCAGGTCACATAATGTAAGTGACATAAGTACGCCATTGACGTAACACGTTTTATGTAATTCATGGCGTTAACTTATGTAACATAACTTCAAAGGAATTCATTCTTGACTGTTGGTCGCAAATGGGAGATGAAACCAGCGATGACCCATCTAACCACAAGGTGCCGTATTTATCCACGTTGGGAGAGAGAAAATAAATGCGTACTGTGTATTTAGAGTCAAATCCCTCGTATCCTTGTACTTTTATATTCATATGTTTGTCTGTTTATCTTTTTAAATACTAACAAGCTAACTAAAGGGCAGTTTTTCATTTGATATGAACATTTTGCATACTGTTCCTACGGTAGATGGAAACAGCTTTCAAGTAGTGGAGGGAAATCGCTGGTTCAATTTTGTTATTCATTTCTAGATTACTGTATAATATTTATTATTACATATTTAAAGAAATAAAAAATAAGACCGATAAAACACTTTTTTTTTAATTAAATGTTATTCTTTATTTATTTGACTGTTTTTTTTCGGTGATGTGTTAAAATCTATTTCAAATCGTCCAACAATCCTGACAGGAGGGCAACAGGAGTCGGAACTGCATGTGTTTGCATGTGTTGACTGATATGCAGGTCTACAAATTGCTACGTGTATGTGGATGGACGGTTAATTTGCACTGCATTGATTTAGACCCACGTTCACATTGAACTGTTCTGTTTATGAATTGTATTTGTTATTTTTTTAGGTAAATTCTACATGCTACATCATGTTTTGAATAGATCTAAAATGTTGAGTCCTAACTAAATGATAAATATGACAGCTTTAGTAGCTTTACAGGCTGCAGGCTATTAAACTAAATAAACCTGTATATACTGTGTGATAATGTCTGTTTCAAGACCTTCAAGGGCCCACTCACACACACTTAGTGGTATCATATAGTGACCATTTAGCACCATACAAGCTCTGGTTGCTTGGTAACAGCCTTTTAATGAGGCTTTTATTGGAGGGTAAAAAGACAGGCGGCACCTGAAGTGACAGTTGGACATCTTATTTCTCACCTGAACTCCACTGAGATACAATGACGATGTTTACCTCTCGGCAGACTTCATTTGTTGACTGATCTACTTTATGGTTCATGTGAATCACAAGGGTAATAGCTTTCATGGCGCTTTTAAATGCGGCGCAAATCACTTGTGCAACTCTGAACATTTATTCGTTTTCCAATAAGTAAAGTAATAAAAGACTAGTTTTGTATGTTTGTGATTTCACAAAAGGAGTCAATTTGTAAGTACTTTATAAAAGCGTTTAGATTTCTAAAGTGCACAGTGTCGGACTGACTCGTTGCAGGGAGGGTTTCAACTGTAAAAAGAAAGATACATCTCTAGCAGCAGAAGCAGTTTGTTGGAAACATAAAAGACTTGGGCCAAAGAGAAAGACTTAAAGGACAAAGAGAAACTCTTTGTCCTTTAAGTCTTGAATTGGTCAGTCAGTCTATCATCTACCATCACCGAACCTTCATTGTACAGCCACATTTTGGTTATGTTTTAAGCAATGAAACGACTTGGGTAGGTTAAGACATTTATACCAATTGGTTAGGTTCCAGCAAAAAATTAATTTGTTAGGTATAGTCACTAAAACTACTTAGTTAGATTTCAGCACTTAAGCTACTTGGTTAGGTATAGGCACTAAAACTAATTGGTATAACATAGTGGTCTGGGTTTGAATAACTTTGTTACTTCTGTAACACATGACGCAACTTAATTAAGTTTGTAAGTTAAAACAGCTATCGGTTAACTTCTGGTTTCACATTGGACATAAACAGAGGTCTCCTGAATAAAAGTCCTGTGCTTGTTTAACGCGACCATCCATCCCTGTCCTCCTCCTTACATGGACTATTCACTCTTTACACTACTTCTGACATCCTTCTTGCAGCTGTAATAACAGCAGCTAGAGGTTGCTGCTTAACAAGGAACTTTAATACGGGTCCTAATAAACTAATTTCATACCTATATTCAACCTATATAGCATGGGTAAGGAAAGTGACTTAGGTGCCCCTGAGCAAGACCCTTGATCCCGACTGCTCCAGTGGAGCTGCTCAGCAGCCAACAGATCAGACTGTGTTTGTACTGCGTAGCACCTGGGTGTTAACGTGTAACCGTGTGAAAGTGATCAGTACGTTCCTGATATGAACCCTGAATACGAAACGGTTGGGAAAAAAGTAAAACAGAAAAATGCACACTAATGATCCACTAAGACAAAATAACTTCTCAATAAAAAGCTGATATGCAGGCATGTTTTAATATGTGTAACAGATTGATAACACGTACAAGCAGTTGTGCAAGAACTGCACTTTTTCAAATATATGTGTCCGTCCCCGCCTTTCTTCTGCTGGAGAGAGATCCGAATACATTTGAAGAAACGCACTTCAGTGCTGTAAAGAAAAAAAGAGAACATCGACAGACTTGTTAAAAGGGATTCTTCACGGTTTTTATTCTCAGCCTGTCTCGACTTATTTTTACCTGCCCAGCCACATCCATCACGGTGATGTTACGTAACAACGAGTGAAGCAGATTCCTTAAAGTAGAGTTTCTCTCTTCCCCCACCAAAAAAAAACCTCCTTATAGCTTCAAGCAACCTCCTGATAAAGTGTGATGGGATTATTTTCTGGGGTTCAGCATGACTCATCTGAATCCCTGTCCTCCCTCGGTGACTGTTCCTGTCTCCTCGCTTCTGATCCAGCCGGTGAGCCTCCTTGTCGACGGGAAGTTAAGTTTGTGATATGAATGAATTACTCACTCGGTGACGTGTTCATAAATCAAACTACCCCCTGCATACCACTGTGAGTTTGTTTTCATTCTTTGGCCTGGATGTACATTTAAAAAAAGCTCTGGGAGATACTGTACTGGGGGCTGATGATGTCACGGGAAATCCTGTTTAGAGACAGTTCAGCTGGTTTACTGGTGCATTGTGGGAGGTCACACGGTAAGCGAAAACACGAGGAAGAGCATAATGATAATATGCGGCACGAAATATTTACACGAGAGAGAATAATAAATCTGCTGCTCAGGTGTGTGTGTGTTTGTGTCGGCCCGCAACTGCGAGTGTGTGCATGGATGGAATATGCATTTTATTTAAATACATGTCAGCAAGAATGAGTTTCAAACTGATTATTAGCATGTGTGTGTGTGTGTGTGTGTGTGGGTGTGTGTGTGTGTGTATATGTGTGTGTGTGCATGTGTGTGTCTGTTTGTGCGTGTGTGAATGTGTGAGAATGGGTGTAAACAGGAAGACTAAGCTGGAGGGAGCTCTGCTTTTAGAAAATAGGCTCTTTTGAATCCACTTTTGTACTCGCAGCGGCAGGATGCAACACCCAGAATTCAACAAGGCACAAACACGTCACCGGAAAAGTGAAACCAACTTCTGAGGCTATGAATACCACCGAGATGCACTTATGTGTGTCTCCATAAAGAACATAAAACACTTCCCGCTGACATATTTTATGTCATTCATGAACTTGTTTACATATTTCTCGTTCTAGGCTTTTAACTTAGAATACGGAGCATAATCTTTGGATATTAACTCGGATTCCAGGCCAAAAAAAGAATTAGAGGGAATAGCTTCAACATTTTTGGAAATGCTTTAACCTGTTTCCTTCCTTGGATGAGAAGACTGAGAACACTCTCAATACAAAATTAATTTCCCCGAGAAGTTTTTTGTCGACCTGCCATCCAGGTGAATATCTTAAGATCGTGCTCTTAATGCTCCGTTAAAAGTAAAAACATGATCCCCTCGAAAAAGCGTGAAGGATCAGTGACTCAGCACGAGGGTCCCCGGTCTGATTCCCGGCTGGTGCAGAGCCTTTTGGTCTGGAGCCGCCATCAGAACATCCGGTTGATTTCCCTGTCAGGGCCCCTGACCGAGACACTGGTGTAGCGCTTGAGCCGGTCCCCAGGGGCTGTACGGTGGCTGCCCACGGCTCCCCGGGGATCAGTCTGACTCAGCGGATGCAGACTGTGGGTATAAGCCTATTTAAGGTTGCGTTCTCCTCCTTTCCAATATCTGCGCGTTGCTGTTTTCAAAATCCCTGTTGCTACGGGAACGACAGCAACCTCCGAGCCAGCAACCTACACGGAAAAAATTACCCTAACAGTACCTGGTCACTTATTCAGATCACCCAGAGAACTATAATGAAAATGATTTTAGGCTCTGGAAAAAGGGCTCCCCCAAGTCTATGGGATTTATTGTACGGATAATACACAGGGATGGGTTTAAAGCAGGTAACACTTGTGCTCAGTTTGATTGTATGTGACAATTAAATGTCTTCTTCTTCTTCTTCTTCTTCTTCTTCTTCTTCTTCTTCTTCTTCTTCTTCTTCTTCTTCCTGTTCATCGGTCACCCGAGCCAAGCATCAACACCTCACACAGGGGGAAACAGCTGGCCTGACTCCGTCTCCATCTGAATACTGTAACTGGAAAAAAGTCATGGGTTCGCTGCCAAGTGATCCTGCAAAACAAAATCCTGTCTCACATTTCAGTGAGCTGGCCCCCCTCCATGAAAATTTGACAGAACGTTACGAGTTACTAAATTAAATGCAGCAAACGGTGACCATGCATGGCGCTGCCTCTGCCATGCAAATTCACTGAGTCATGTGATGAGCCGCCGCCGATTATTTTGCCGCAGTTTCATCTCATTCCCAGGAGCCGCAGGATTTTTCCTCTTCAGAGAGTCCCCCTGGGATCTGTGAAAGCTCCCACTAACAGGATATATCGTCGGCTGATTATTACTCTGTCCATTCACAGTGGCGAAGAAGTAACGAGATGAAACTTATCCACGCTGGTGGAAGCAAGCAAACATCTGGCACCTGTGTAAATCTGTCAGATAAGAAGATTTCTCTCAATGAGGCAGGAAGTCAGCGGAAGCCTGTGTATTTATCTTCTCTCTGATGTTTTCCTAAAGTCCTAAATCGAACACTAACTGCAGCAATGACCCAGTTTTTAAATAGAAAAATCATTAAAATTTCATCTCATCTTTCATCTTGTGGAGTTTTACAGATTAAGAGTCGGGCATTTCTACATCTACATGCACGTGGATTTACCCTCCAGTTGTAAGCGGATGGAGATTTCGTGTCTAATCGTGCATTAATCATTTTTCATGGGGTTACTGCAGGGGACGGGGTCACAGTGTCAAACTGATTCAGCATCCCTCCAGTCGCCATCTTATCAGTGAGAACGATGAAAAAAGCAAACCTGGGAACAGAAGACACTAAAACCCGTCCGACACACAGAAGGAGCAGCATACTCAAAGACGGGATTGAAAAAACACATTGAATCTGAGACAGGGCCATGAATCCCCTGACCATAATATAGTGTTATTGGAAAAAATGATGCAAGATGTTGCAAAAGTTAGATCCTTAAAGTAGCCCCCAGCCGGCGGATTTGGACACACGCAGACGCGCTATTGCAAAATTTTCAGCGCTTATCATGTGGCACAAATTAATTTAGTAATGGCACTGAGCAGTCTGTTCCAGCCAACTATGTGTGTGTGAGTGTGTGTGTGTGTGTGTGTGTGTACATGCTTGCTTTTGTGTGTGTGTGTGTGTGTGTGTGTGTGTGTGTGTGCGTGTGCGTGCGTGTGTGTGCGTTTGTGTGACGGAGTCCAGCTGTGTCGTGACCCGGCCAGCAACGGGGGAGTCGAACTGAGGAGGGCAAAGGGATCACTGGGGAAGAGGCGAGAGGAGGCGGGGGGGAGGAGGAGAAGACAAATATGAGAAAGGTGAAAGCAGGAGAGGGTGATGAAAAAAAATGTCAACACCGGGTGACGAGGAACACGCACCGAAGGATGGTGAAACACAGACGGAGGATCAGGAAAGGAGGCTGCGGTAGCCCAAAATGTCGGAGGAGTTGTTTGTTTTTTGAGGTCATGAGTCTTTGAAATGTAGCTGTTGCATTACACAGACCAAAACCCACGACTGTGTAAGAAAACACGTCAGATGGTGTTATGAAAGCAGATATTTCTTGGGCTTTTGGGGTTTTATGGCACTTGCCAGTACCACTTTACTAGATCGAATCGATCAATCGAATTGCTGCACCTACTTGATGAATACGGTCCTCGACATAATGCAGAGCACAGTAATCAGGCTCTGTCACAGCGTTTACCTCGTGATAATCTGTACATCTTGCAGACTTACATTTTTCAGTGAGCAAACAGGGTGCAGAGAGGTGCTTATCAAGCACCTACTTAACTTCCTGATCCGTTATCTTCAGCCTCTGTTCAGAGACTCCGTAGAATCTTTGATGAATTGGCTTTGCATCACCAATGTCAATATCAAGTTTCATGAGCTTTGTTTTTGAAGACGTGCAACAAGAGAGCCAACAGACATCCGGATGTACCTACTCCACTTGTGTTATGTAAGTGAGTACTCTTATTCTAACCATAAGTATGCATACTTTTCCTAGATCTAACCAAGTAGTTTTTTGGGCCTCAAGCTAACCAAACCGCAGCCATTTCACAATGTTAGCAAAAGTCTTTGTGTCACAGTATACCTGTTTGTCAGCAAGATTTATTTTTGGCAGTACGGGTTTTGTACGTCTCGCCTCCACGACTGGAAAAAAAAATGGATATTATTCAAGCAGCAGCCGTGTATTTTTTGCCATTTCGTTGGAAAGTCTCTGAGGTAAATGAAAGGTTGGCAGCGTTGTTCAGCAGAGATGACTCAACTGTTGTTTTATCAGATGTTGTTTCATTTCCGTCACTCCTAAACACTGTTGCCCTCCACAGAAAATACAAGATATTTGAAGAAAACAGCATGCATTCTAATTACAGCGTTTTCCATCAGTTGCCTCATCCTCTGTTGACAAAATCTGACTTTTTTCTCTACCATCCAAGCCACTGAAGCTGAAAGGGCAGGGAAAAAAGACGTCAGTAGCCGAGGGGAAAGTTCTGTATTTGCTAATCTGCGCTGGAGGAACTACTGCTGAGGTGACGTTAACAGAGTGGGCTCATTTAACATAGATTCAAAAAAAAAAAATGTTAAGAAAAACCGGGAAAGAGTGGTTTATGGGGGTGGAGGGGGAGAGTGGGAACTTAAAAGGGTGAGGATGTCCTGTTTGGGTCATGTGCTTTGGAGCTTTTTACTGTGGGAAACTGTGCGTGTGTGTGTGTGTGTGTGTGTGTGTGTGGTCTGGTCTCGCTACTTCTGAGAACTGACATTTGAATGCCCGCTGGTCTTGTAAGGACATACATATCCCATCGTCATCGGTGGTTTTTACTCATTGGTCGGGGTTGGCCATGCCGTGTCCTCACGTGTGTAGAGGGCCAACACTTGTGTACGTTTGTATTGTTTGTGCGTGGCGGAAGGCGCTCTTCTCCCTGCTCTTGGGCCCTCTCTACACAAACACATACATGCGCAAGAATTTCACCATTAATTACACAAGCAAAACATAGCACTTGACCCCTGCAGCGATCACTCACACGGCGTACATTACGTCGAAAATAGAACCATTTGAAAACACGTGTGAACGCTGGGTTCAAGACCGGAAAACAGAGGGGGGAACTCACGGAGGAAACGGAGAAAACAGTGGCAGCCATTAAAACATATATGAGTGTGTGTGTTTGCCTCCAGACATTGTGTCCTACTGGGACAGGAAGCTTAACATTTCGCTAGAATATATCCAAGGTTAATATTAAATGTTGTTTTGTGTGGAGAATTGTTTATTCTCCAATGGATGAGGTAATACATTTTTATGAGCCTCAATCAAAGGCATTTTTTGACGTGTCCTGGTTGAAAAGTACGGATGTGACCGATTATATAAATGACGAATCAGTTTTTTTTCCCCCCCAAGTGTCCCACAGGTGAAATTTATTTGCACGGTGTGGCAAAAAGCCAGCAAGACAGGAAATAGCAGGGGAGGATTGTAAACACAAACTGCAGCAGCTAGCACGGCTAATGGGCTAACAACAGCAGTCCACACACATGCACGTTACACAGCGTTTATCAAGCATTTTCTGTTCTTGCACTCACTCCACCCAGGCTTTCTGAAAGCTGAGTCGACTGGTCCATCGGCAGTTTGAGGCGAATGCGTCTCGGCCTGTTCCTTAAAAAACAGCCTGCGCCCGTATCCATGACAGTGTGACAGTGGCGTGTTTAGGTGAACAAAGTTCTTTTATTCCAATTGAAGATTTTGGCCAACTGTTTACATGGGAAACGAATTATTAGATCTGGTCTTTTACGAGCAACAACAAATTTAATCAGCTGTGTGACGTGCGCAAAAGTGGCGTTTTTGTATTCCTCGCCCTCGTTAGATATTTTATCTCTTTTGGCGCGTCTTAGTTCAGCTCCTTGTGCCGAAGATTGGATATCTATCATCATCTATGTTGAGTTCCCCGAGAGTTTGAATTAAACAAGAAGCTCAGCGGTAGAGCAGTTTGCCTGAGGAGCCGCCGTCGGACATCACTATGCATTTACATTAAGATGGTGTAGATGCAATATTCTATTGTTTACATGGGACAGTTTTTATTGTGATCGGTTTATGAAAATTTTTAATCTGTTTGGGCTTTTAATCACAACTTTAGACTCCATGTAGACGCAGCTAATGAACCACAATGCACCCTGAAAGTAACACAGCTAAATGGAATTTAGCCATCATTCATTTCACACCTACTGTGTCATGTCAAAATGGCAAAATAAATGTTATCTATGTCAGTCTAAAGAGGTTAATATTTGTCAGCAGATCCTTTGTAATGTTCATGGTGGGGAGTCAATGCTGCACAGACACAGTGGAAAGACCAGTATTGAATATGTTCATTTCTTTTGAGCAATTTACGAGCAAAGGGGTTTGTTTTAGGATTACATATGACAGCAAATGTTAATTTTCTGGGCTGATGGAGTTTGCAAAGAATAACTCATAAGCCTACATGAATGCCTGTCATCAGTCTGACATTATGAAGCTGTTATGCCCACACTATAAACAGCTGCTTGGGATAATTATGTTCTTTTTAGTCATAACATTATATTGTTTTCTAATGTTATCGACAAATAAATGAATGAAAACGCATTTAATGTGAGCTATTAAAGTAAAAACGTACCCCCCTTTCTCCAATGAGTCTCCAGTAGTTTACCCTTCATTTCTCATACACATGCTGTTGTGTTACATATGTGCACATATCCACCTGTATTTGTGTGTTTCAGTATATATAAGGCAGTTTTGATATTAACCATGTCTGACATAATGAAGGCTCCTCCTTGCCTGCAGCAAGTTAACTCATTCTTACGCAGGATTTGAATCCCTTTTCATAAAGCAAGGATGGGGAACAATGTGCCACAGAGGGTCAAAAGTGTGCAGTTTAACATTCCACCTGCTGATTTTGGCTGATTACCGCTCTTTCATGTGGAAAAGCGGAACTCATCAGTGAAATCACCTGCTGAGGTGATTAGCAGCGTGAGCCTCCGCGGCATGTGTGGATACTTTGGAAAGAAAAGCACATTAGGCTCGAATTCAATAGTTTCGGTGTTACAATGCTCGCGAAAAATAACCGTAACACAATGACAGAGATTGACATCGACCTTGAGAAGCCGCAGCTGACTCACAGCGCTTTGTGCCTTGCCAGCAGATCAGCCGCCACAACAGTGCGGCTCTGTGTGGAAGCATGGCACTCTCGCACTTCCTGCTCTGCTTTTGCTCAAAACCACTGGATCAACCCACTTCCCTGTATTCTTCTGTCAACTCTGGGAAAAAGCTTTAATATCCTTCCTGCCTCCAAGACGCTGGCCGTGGAAGCGCTGTGAAAAGCCATCCTCGAGGGCAACTGCGCTGCGATGCGTCCCCTCGCTGCTCAGTGAACTCTTGTCCCCTCTGTTTAAACCCTGTTGTTTTGCCTCTCCGAAGAAACAGAAAACTCCTGTGTGGTTTCCTGGACACTTTCAGATGGGATAAATATTGCCTGATATCTTGCCATTTGTTTGTTTAGGCGGAGCCAGTAATGAAACTGTAATTGTTTTGTGGCCGTCGGGTTTGTTGCTTCCAGCTTTGTGCCTCGCGGTCCAGCCCGATGAAGATAAGACTGAGTGTCGACTGCAATGTCAACATCATTGATAATAACCCACTGACAGCGATGAGTGCATTGTTTGACTCCGAGTTTATTTACGCGATGCAACGATAAGATTTTAAACTGCACGGCTCGGTTGTTGTGCATTGTTTCAGAGGTTTACACAGACACATAGCAGAACTGCTGAGGATTCAGCTGTCTGGCTGTTTGTATAGATCCAGATAATACTGTTGTCTTCATAAAAGAATGATGTCTCGGTCGGGTAAGCACGTACACATGAATTTGCCTGAGTAAACTCTCCCAGGGTCTCAGGCGAAGCATTTACTGAAAGCACATTTTCTCTGTGAAAGATGTCTTACGCTCTCTCTCTGTTCGACGCGTCGTTTAAGGACAGGACAAAAGCAAGAGACATTTAGAAAGACGTAAACACAAAGAGTCAACATAAACTTTAAGTTTAGGTGTCAGAGTATTGGATTCAACTCAGGTTCCAGAAACCGAGCAGCAACAATATATATATTGTTGCTGCTCGGTTTCTGGACTTACTTACTTAGTTGTAGCATTATAAATACTGTGAAGGCCCTGCAGTAGAACTACACCTGTTTTCACTTTATGTGTCTGATTAGGCATCTGGTCAGGACTGAGTAAGTGTGTGGCACTTTGCCTAATTAACATCACATTATCTTGTTTATGCTGTCTGGAGTGGACGGTAAAATTAGGAAAAGACGACGGCTGTTTTTCTCTTTATCTCTGCTCAACACTCATACGAAGTTACTTGGTGGCGAAGCTTGACCTTTCTCTTCTTCAAGTCAAATTGATTTCAATGCACCAGTGAGCCCAGTTATGTATCTAAAAAACTGTTCTCATGGATACGATCATTTCCCCCACAATACAATAATCTTTAGCCCCTGGTGCATTAATTCATCATCATTCGCTGTCTGTTTCTTCCTCACGATAAGTTCAATGTAAAAGACTTGGTGAGGCAATGAATAGGATTTAATTATTTCGACAAGCTAGCATGCTAGGGAGCAGGAAACATGCTAGCGCTAGTTAACCACAATCGTTTTTTTTAAAGCTTCCTGCTATTTTTTCAGCACATTTTGCTAATTATTGGCTCACAAACGATTTAGCTCAGTTGCTAAGGGGCAGTAACTTCACAGGTTTACATGAAACTACTGTCTCTTTACACTTTTTTGCAGCAGTTTTAACCTGGTGGCGGGTTGAATAGAAAAGGGTAGGTAACGAAGAAAGTAAGAGTGAAAAGAAAAAAGTCCATTACAGAGCTAATAAATGACATAGTCTTTTATGATGTGGCCTCACCGGCTTTCAACTGGGTTTATATGCAAACAGCATGAAATGATAATAAATCCAGTTATATCTCCAATTGGTTCATTTAGTTTGATGGCCTCACACATAATTCTGATCAAAATAACTGCAGTTGTTATTAGAGCTTTAGAAATGTGTGACTTCAATATTCGCACTTTAACACAAAATGATCATCTTGTAGCCATTTTGTCATTTCAAATGTGAGTCTGTCACCTTTTCTCATGGTAATGTTGTCAAAAAGGAAAATACGTTTCGCTAAATAAAGTTGAGAAAAGATCAATTTCACGCTCCTATGGCACCAGTCAGACGGGCCAGATCAGAACCCAGATGTGTCTGATTCTTTGGGTATTGTGCTTGTTTTCTGTCGTGGAGTCTTTTTCTCCGGATCGCTGCAGAAATCAGTGCAACCGCAGTGAGAAACAGTCGACCGGAGCAGCAAGCACAGTTCTAGCTTTGAGTTTTATTGTGACCTTAAAAAAGAATCCAAAGTGAATAATTCAGAGAGCAGATTTTCGAATAATAAATTGACCACGCCCCCTTCAGGATCTGACAGTGCACGCCTGTAATGGCAGCATTCTCTTTGGACAGTGATGAATGCTTGGCCTAACACATGCACACACTGACTCACTTCTCAGATGACACATGACATGAATCAAGAGGAGAGGCGGTGCAGGAGGGTGGAGCAGCTTCAGAGGCAGATTTGTTTCATGGAGGAAACACCTTTAGACCTTGTGATGAATCATGACACTTGAATCTTCAGCATGCAAGCAGGGGTTTTTTTTTGTATTATTCTTGCTCCACCTTATGACCAATGTAGGGCTGAAGCTCTGGAGTTTTCACAAGTAGGTTTCACAAAAAACAATGCTTCTAAGAACTCCCCAGAGGCAAATCTAAAAGTGGTCTTCAGTGGAAAATGATTGGGAAGACTTAGTCATGATTTGTGTAATTTATCAGAAATGGCCAATTCAAAGGAAGTGCAACTTACATCTGTTTCTCGCAATGCTCTTTGCTGTAGCTTTCTTTGGCTGTAGCAACTAGCTGCTCCGAGCTAATTTGATCAGTTAGCCACGGAGCAGGCGATGGGGCTGAGCTCAACACGGCCGAGACGGGCCAGCGCTAACTGGTTAGCATGCTATCTTCAATAGAACAAGCTACATAGAGGAACCCAACGTCAATACTGGTTTTGTTTCTTCAAACTCTGTTAATTTTGAAGCTTTTAACTAAAATGCTAGCCATAAACTAAATATGGCCCCTTTAAAGAAGCTGGGAGTCGCAATATATGTAAAATATGAAATATTTGTAATTACGAGTTTGATATCTTGCGCGGTTCTGTACTGGAAACAGCTGACACCAAAGCTGACTTATGGCAGTCTGTACAGGTATGGAGGACTCTGCAACTAACAATGAAAATGGTTTTATATTTCAGAATACAATTACATATTAAAAAAGGTAAAAATGGTAACCATTAGTGGTGTTATCAAAGGATCTTAAGGATGATAACTGTATGGTTAGGACCTGATCCTCTCACTGATTCCAGCTGAGATGAGAGACATAACACTTCCACTTCCAGAAGAATCTATTTAGTTCTTTCTTCTCTTGAAGATGATTCATTCTCCAGTTTTACTGTAATTGGTGTGTCATGAATTGTTGTTAATTGTTAAGTACTGCCCATAAAGCCGCATGACATTATTGTAGTGCAGCATTTCAAAGTAAATGTCACGATGATTTAATCCCTCGAAACCGTGTGATTTTGAAATGATGTAGAAAGCATTTGAAATAAGAGTTTTGAGGGGTTAAGATTTCTTACAATCTGTCATATTCTCACTGGTGTTATGGTGCAATGTGTTGCCAATGTTGTCATTTTATTAAATAAAAAAATACACCTTTTGTTACATCGGTCATGAAAGAAAATGCTAAACATCCATTTACACTGACTCATGGATATGAGCTAAAGTAGAAGAACTGAGTGTCTGTGTTTACTTTGTGTGTACATGCTTTGTTCATGAAAAAAAGGAGAGCAACCTTTTATTTTAAGAGAGATTTAATCAACGTACTTTTGCTGACGAGTTTCCATGACAAAAGTGTGCAGGTGGGAGCTGACAAACAGACTTTGATGCCTTATGCTTTGGAAGGAAAATAAAAAAAGCAGTGCTTGGTTTAGTTTGCCTTGTGGCTGGTGAGGACTGCGGTTCAAAGAACCAATGAAGTGCGTACATTAAATCAAGCCTTTCCCCAAAGGAATTCACTTCAAAGCATCAGTGTCTGGTAATACTGGAGAGGCGATGCAGATACAGTAGACGGCACGGACAGAGAGCATAACTGTACATGTCTGAGGTCTCAATGTCAGTTCATATTCTTTGATTCCATTGAGATCCCCCTCTTTGTGAGTATTAACAACATTTTATCCAACAGTATCTGATAAGTTACACTGTTATAAAACAGTCCGTTGAGGCTCAGGTAGTCACACAAGAAACTCAAGTCCAGAAATATATGAATCATAGTGTTGCTTTGTCTTTGGGTTGCACACCAGTGTATCCTTTCCAGTGGTGACAGTCCATTGAGTGACTCAACAGTAAAAGAAAACTCACAGAATTAATAATGGGTCCACATTTGGCTTCTTTTTGTATCCATGCCTTCATACAGTGTCATGTTAAAGTATCTGAAACATGGTGTCACATTCCCACCAGTTAAGCGTTCAGTAACTGCCTCCGATGCTCGGTGGGCACTTTGGCCTTCAGCAACAATACAGTGCTCCGACAAGAATCTCAGAGTTCAACGGTTCAGGATCCATGAGCTTTGAAGAATGCAGTGAGATTTGGTCAATTGTCCCGCTGGTCAAGTTACCCAATAAGCTTTGACGTCAAGTAATAACTAAAATCTTCTGTGTCTTGAGGGAATAGTTTGACAATTAATGAAATGTGCTTATATGCTTTCTTTAGTTAAATGGGAAGCTAAGCGTAGCTTAGCTTAAACATGGGGAACAAGGGTAAACAGTTAGCATGGATTTGTCCAAACATAACAAAGTCCACTGAGGCCTGCTAGCAACTATAGCTCATCAATGACACCAACTGTGTGTTTATTTAGTAGAAGAACCAAAGTGTCAAAGCAACACGTTTACAGGAAGTTAGGTGTCATACTATTTCTGGGTCAGGTCCAGTTACTTCCTTAATGTCTCCAGGAAGTACTGCACATAACTACTGGTCCACAACTTGGTTTTACACTTGGAAGGAGCCAGGTTAGTTGTTTCCCCACGTTTCCGGTCTTAATGCTAGGCTAAGCTTAACATCGTCTGACTCCAGCTTCATATTAACTGTGCAAGAAAGCAAATACGCATTAGCACACGGTCAAATTCTCTTCTAAAAAAAAAGACAATTTTAGGAGTTGAAAATGTTGAATGATAGTAGGTCAGTGTCAGAAATATGAAAAATGATAATAATATGTTAAAATATTAAAGAAAGTACAACTTTGTACAACCAGGCACTACTTTCCACACATCCACAGGAGGTTTATGTGGTTTGCAGCACCGCTTGTGGGGTAAATCTGACCAACTGAAGCAACCTCCAAAAGCCTCTGAGCAGTCTTTTGTACAGTATAGTTTGGGATCTTAAACTCAGTCCTCCTTATGCTCTTCTCCATCCTATTCCATCTCCCTCCACTGCTAAGCCAGGATATCGCTCCTCTTGCTGCACCAAACCACCAGGGCTATCATGGCCAGTGTGAGGAAAACAGGGATGAGGATAAGGATGGTTAGCGTGTCGTCCGGCGGGTCCACCCATACCACTTGCTCGATGGTGCAGTTGGAGAAAAAGTGCTTGTGTATGCGGATGATGTAACTCTCCACCAGCGGGTTGGGCCAGTAGCAGTGCACGATTTGGGACTTTGCCTCTGTGCAGAGTGTGAAGATGTGGTACTCACTGAGGAGAGAAGAAGAGAAAGGTTAAATAAAAATCCCAGGGGGTCAAGTGTGTAGATCTCTGACTTTTGATCTCATCAGTTTTGTACTTAAATTGCTTTTTTAAGCATACCATAGCAAAAATGGACACAGTTCAAGGTATGAAATGCATGTAGTAGTGCAGGTGGACAGTTTCCATGTATTAAAACTCAAAATGACCTATTAATACACCAGGTTCTCTGAAGGGCACGAAAACCATTAATACCCCACTACAGTTAATATAGTATTAATCAAAGCATCAGAGGTTTGGAAAGTAATCCATCATTGTGACTGGGGATATACCTCCTTTTCCTTTTTGGCCCACTACTCTCGTCTCTTTCAAGAGGCGTTCACTGCTGTTCAGGTCCTTCACAGAGCTTTCCAGGCTTAGAGCTTTGCTTTGATCAACTCATTCAGCCAGCCCTAATCCCTCTTTCTCCATCCTGAATTCTCAATCCTCCACGTCCAGATTTTTCCCCATGACACTGAGGAGTCATTGATATTCACCAGCAGAACTGTGAAATGAGCAGTTGTCATATTGTCTCTATTTACGCTCTCATCGGCTCCAAATATAATGAGGAAATGTATGTATATCTGATATATACTGCCTACAACATATGCAGGAAAAACATCTGCAAATGTAATGTTATGTATCCATACTGTAATTACATCACAACTCATCAAATCTACCTATCACATCGGCTGACTTTTTATTTTTACATTATCTTTTGAGTCCCTACCACTTTCAACACTAACTGGCGTCCTTGTTTATAACCATCTGAGTTTTAAATATAGTAATAATGACAAACATTTCTCATAATGATAATCACAACAATAACTGTAGTTTTTAAGACAATAAAGACTTGATGTAAGGTACTGTTGTATTTGCGTTGTATTTGTAAGGCACTGTCATATACTACCTTACTTTGAATATGTAATTCTAGTTTCAAGATGCAATATCTAACAGTTTTAGTTCAAAGACATTCATGTGGTGTGTAAGACATGTCTAAGTTAGCATGCTAACCAGCTAGCCTGGCCTAAAAGACTCTTTCTCCCAGGGGTTCAAAGCACCTGTGCTAGCAATGCAATACACCAACACTCCCCCCTGGTAGACGAGCCAACAGTAGCTACAGTCATGGATTTTTAAAAAGAATGGACTTAGCAACAGTTTGCAGATATTGTGGTGATACGCTGCCCCTAGCTTTTGGGAGTATAAATTCAAGGTGGCCAAATCTTACGTATTGCACCTTTAAGTTTTTATACTTACACGCACAAACAAAATTATGATCAATTAAGTTACCACCTACAAAACATCCACTAATCAGACGGTAAGGCTGTATTGCTTTATTGCTGCTTTGTTTTATGACTTATATAAAACGAACATGTTAACATCAGTTTTGACATCAGTCTCTAACTTCGAATAGAAAACAGAAACCGACATCTCATACATTAACTGAGGCTCTGACGTCAAGCTGCAGCCATTGTCTTGAAGCCCTATGCCAAAGTGCTGCAACTCATATAAACCATGCTGATTGTAGGGGATATATATTTATATCTATATTGTGTGGATGCTGTATATAGAGATATAGTGCTGGGAATAGAGGCAACACCCCAGTGATAAGAAAAGTGTTTTGCTGAGGAAAGCTTCCTGTCGAATCTGAACCCGGCAGTAGTTTATTATAAAAACCAGCAGAAGCTCATATTCACGTGGAAACTGAATGACTCTTGAGAAAGTTTAGCACTATTTAGATGAATGGGTTAAGATGTAGGGAATATGAGAAAGCAATCTTAATATAGGCCATCGACTTCATATTTTAAGGGCTCCAAGTTAATGGCGTTTTCCATCAAACAAAATCGTAAGCTGAGTAAGGATCTTTCAGTGCCGACAGATCAAACGCTATATGCCGCTGCTGAAATGAGAAAACGGCAGCAGAGAGAATACTGAGGAATATGAAAGGACGGAAGGGGGAATAAAAAATATATGTGACTGAGCTTTCGGGCAGAAGCGATCAAAACATAGCATGCAGGACTGGAGGGAATAAAAGAATAAAGTTATTTTCCAGATGTAAAACACCACAGCTTACAGGTTTTCAAACTGCCACCCACACAATAATCAGAGGATAACTCAGAGGATAAAAAAAAGTTTGACCATGTTCACAGTTGAACATAAAGTAACCACACTCACAAACTCATATACAGCACATATATGATGCATACAAAGAGCAGATTTGCACACGTAATAGGGGTTTTGGATATACAGATAGCTTTGCACTAACGCTCATCTTCTGAGCCAGTGTTTAGTATCTCATTTGAGCATTTTAATGCCGACAAGAAGAAAATGTTTTTCCTCAGAATGATTTTCCATAACTCAGACCCCCGAGACGTGGAAGCTTCCACTGAAACCCACACTGATGGAACTGATCTGGGGTTTGCAGCTCTGAAGACAACATAACACAGACGACACATCCGTTTAATGGCTGGAAAACTGTTCGCCTAAAGATTGGGGTTATCTGACGCAGCTCCAGTTAAACCTTTTATAGAAGATGGATACCAAGACTGGTGCATATTTAAATGGCATCTATTCTACATCTGCAGCACACAAGAGACGCACAACGTATGAAAGGCTGTTTGTTGTTTGTTTGTCTCCTGGGTCTAACGACTCTGCCAAAGAGTAAATCTGATTTTTTTTCCCCCTTTTCGTACACTTTGTTTCATATGAGCAAGACTAAATATGAATGTTAAGCGAGAACTTATAATGGTTCAACATTTTCAGAAATACAGTTATTCACTTTCCCGCTGAGACGTAAATGTGAAGCCTCTAATGAGTCTCGTGCTCCCGGCAAAGAAATAGTTCAAGCGTGCAACACCAGAAATTGTCATTTTGACATTTCGGCTTTTGTGCAGATTAAACAAGCCATATATTCCATGTTAATTAGTGAGCTATTGAAGGTGCTAGGTGGCAGATTTAATTCTCTTTAAACAGAGCACGGCACTCTGACTTGCCCTTTATAAGCCATCCAGCGGCTGTCTGTTCAAACAGGAGACTTGTATCATTCTTTAACTCTAAGCAAGAAAGCAAAAGTCTATTTTCCAAACTGTTTCACTTTAGCCTGAAACCTAATGGGAGAAAACACTGGAATTATGCTGCTTCTGTTAATCAATACTATACACACTGTAATACTCATGTTCTCCTCGTGTTTTTCATTGAGTAACTGCACTGATGCTGGAAGTTGGAACTTAATATTGATGCTGCTGACTCTCTCTTTTTTCTCTTTCTCTTCTCTCTGCATTTTCTGCTGTCCTCCAAAGTATTTTTAAGTCACTACAGAGACTTGAGTCTGACTCTGTGTTGTTGCAGAGAACGTGAGCCCATTTTTAGAGGTGGCATGACTGCAAACAAAGCCAGGGTGATGCAGGATTAGATGTGAAATTTAATGCATTGCAGTTTTCCACTCGGCCAAATGTAAGAACTCATTTGTGACTTTTCCTGTTCTTTGGCATAACTTCAACGTACACAAGCAGACAGCTGGATGCAAAAGCACCTTTTGTTCCAACTTGTATCTCAGGCGTTATAAATCCGCCACATAAACGGACGGACCTGAGCGAAAAATACGCAAAGAACTGGAGTTACTGGTGAGTTCTGTGATCAGTCAGAGGCTGAGCTGAAAACACACACGGAAACACTCCCACTGACTTGGAAAGTTTGTTTGTTGCTAGCTAGCTTACAGCTAATGTCTAGCTGCTACACTGCTTCACATTTGTAGATGTGCCATATTGACACATCTACAAAACGTGTTGTATCTTGTTGACATTAGATGTTTCTGCCCTGACTCGGACCGTGTGGAAGGCTGCCATGCCAATGACCGCTGTTCAAGACTGTGTTTCAACATCTGTTGGCTTGGAACCACGAGAGACCTCAGGACAATTTCCAGCCATGTTTGTATCAGAATCAGAATCAGAATCAGAAATACTTTAATAATCCCAGGGGGAAATTATTTAATATTATGTAGTGACCAAACCAGATATTTAAGACAAAATATTATCTTTTTCTCACTCTAACTAAGCCATTTATGTGCGTAAGCCTAACCAGGCAATATGCACAGCACTGTCAAGTCAAGTTATTTAAACCATTAGCCATCCTCTCCCTCCATGGCTGCCTGGCTCGCAGTCTCCTGCCAGTTGCGTGGACTACATAATGCACTGAAAATGGTGCTTGCTCATCTAAATTGCCCATTAGTTGTCATTAGCAGCAGTAGGGAAAAGCTCTGATGACTTTAGAGCAGCACCTGGTCCGTACAGGGACTCACTGTAATTCCAGACAGCGAATTTTAAATGTTCAAGACAGACCAACACAACTGTCCTGTTTCTGTGTGATAACATTAAGGTGCTGCTCCTGGAGCTGTAAACCGCTCAGGGCAGAAAACCATAATGCTATTAAAGGTAAATGACTGAATGAAGTGTAAATTCACACACACACACACACACACACACACACACACACAGTGTCTTAGTGGTGTCTCTTTACCCTTTATTATGTGTACCAACAAGCTCCAACAGACTCATTTCGAACAATAACAGTCCCGCTGGCCGGGTGTTTGGCCAGCAGCTATCACTGCAGAGAGGCACGGCTCATTTGTCAAATGGAGGAAGCTTTGCAGGGGTCACTGCTTGTTTAAACACGAGGCCCCTCGCCTCTACGAGCTAGAGCCCTCTCACCACTCTCTGGCTCTTTCCCTTCCTCTCCCTCTCGCCTCCTTATCACCTTCTCCCAGGCTCCAGAGTAAACCACTGCTGAGAAAGTCCTGTGCACTGGATAAAATGCCACTTCAAAATTAAGTTTTAGAAATGATGAAAACGAGGTGTTGTCTGCTTGTAATAAGTGCAAAAAAATTATAAAATTGCCACTGAAATGCTATTTTTTCAACTGATTATGTCTTATATTAAACGTAGATAGATATTTAATTATAATTTAGACGAGTATACTTAGTAAGATTTTGAGTTTTTGCAGTGTATTATCCACACTTGCTGCATGTAAATCAATTTTGAACACCCACGGGAATCATTTCTCTCATGAAAATGTGGCCTGGTGCTGGCAGAGTTCTTTATAAGCAAGTCACGCTGTAAGTGCCACTACATGAAACACTCTTTATTCTTGTGTCTCTTCTGATCTTTCATCTGTCAGTCACGTTTGTTTTGTCAGGCATCACTGGCGGATCAGATTTTCATTAAGATCCTTTAAAAAAATCCCCCCTCTCCATATCCTTCCGTTTTAAATGAGTCGTGCTGCTAATGCAGGAGCAGTAGTATGAACAAAATGTGGAAAACAGAGTCCGGACACTACACCACCCTTCCTGCTCTTCAGGTAGACCAAAACAGCACTTGAAAGGATCAAACTATTTATAGGCCTGGTGGGACAGTCTTGTGTTATGCTGTTTCCTTCAAAGCAGCGGGAAAGAAAAAAGAAGACACGACTCTGCGCTTCTCAAAGTGAAAGTCCAACATCACAGCGGCTGAGAAGCACGCGATCGAACCGCCTGAAACGGTTTCACCTATCTTCACTTTATTATCATCTATCTATCTATCTATCAGGATCATTCTAGTTCATTTTCATTTTTATTTTCATTTCGGCAGGTTTGAATACATTTCCCTAGTAGGAAATGAACTGTGAAATCCACTCATCCCACAGGGTTGTGACACGTAGTGCAGCCAGCAGAACTGTTCGACATCATTTGGACCCCAGTCGGATTAATCTTGACATGAGCCAAATAACTTCAGACCCAGTGAGTCAAAAATCAGAAAAGACCTTGGATTTTTTTTTTTAATGAATTTTAACACAAATGGCTCGTGACTTCAGCTCTATAGTGTAAACGCCTGACACACTTCTATACAGCCACGGTGGAAGAACCACTGTTGAACCAGCTACATATAAATTTCTGTTCTCAGAGAGAGAACATAAATTCAGGTCAGTGTTTAATGTGTAATTGAAAATCCCTGGCAGCTGTTCTGATGTGCTTCTGAAGGACTTATTTATTTTGGCTGCCTCTGTGTTCTGTTACGAGAGAAAAGAACTGAAAGAGAGGGATGGCTGAAAGTAGTAAGAGAACTGGCAATCTTTTTTTCATACCTCCTTTCTCACAGAGCTTTAAAAAATTCCATTCATATTTCATTTTTTGTAGCTAAATCTGCATTTAACTGTTTGATGGGCCACTCCGGGGAACTAGACTCTAGCTTTAACACACCACTCATTTGGAGTGTGTCCAACTGATGAATGTTGGTCCAAAATTTACTCTTTTAGCTCCGTTTTTGGTCTCCACCATCTCCTGTTGGATATGTCAAGTTCTTTAGCGCCTGAATCTTCCACTATGTCAACCAGCTTGTCCCCAAATCTGGTAAAATTTGGTTATGTTGCGATTCCAACAATCAGAAACAATGAGCTGAAAGATGCTAAAATGCTGAATAAAGCTAAATGGAAACTGCAATGGGATGATAACTGTCTAGATGGGTTAATTCTTTCTGAAAGGCGTCAATTAAGCTTACATTTCACCTTTCTCATAATCACCGAAATAAATCTGTTTGTGAGTGTGCAAAACTGTTTATGTGTAAAACACTGTTACTGGAAAACAGCATGAAGCTCTGACAGACTTTCCTGGAAAGAAACATTAGTAAAAAAGAATTGATGGATGAAGCTGTTGGTTCTCAGAATCTCTGAATTCTTTCCAAAAATCTGTGACTCAATCACTATTTTGACGTCGATTTGACTCTCCCGTGAGAACGTTATTGCACAAGACACCAGTCTCCCGGCTCCTTCCCCCCTCGCCTTCTGGCTGCGCTCTTAAAGAAAAAAACCGTGAGAGGCCAAAGGTGAGTGGACGGAATGAGATGAAAATCTGGATAAAGACAGAAAGAGATGGGTGGTCAGGGCTCCGACACAGCTCTGGTTTTGAGAAGCAAACCTCCAACTGTGTCCATCCACCCAGCTGCAGGAGGCTGAGATGGATTACAGTCTTCATAGCGATCTATGTGAAGGACTGACAACTTGTAAAACTACAAATATAGAGCACTCAGACAGGAAGACAACTATACTTGAGAGAAGAGGAGTATTAAAGATAACAAAGCCAGACGTCCAGATGTCTTCTATCCTTCACGCCTTTCTTCTGGTCGTACAAAATGACAAATCTTGTCTGCACTTCCTCGTAAAAGCGGCCTCCAGCGTAGTTCCCTGATTACCTAATTTATGAGCTCCCTCTGAAGGGGAAAGGATGCTTCTCTCTGTTGGAGTCTGAATAATAAGGAAACCATTTAATGGTGCAGAACAAAATTTGAAAAACCAGCCAAACAGTACTTGCTGTTGTTGAAATACCCTCAAGGACACAAAGAAGAATGTATGATGCTGCTGATAATCCGTTTGGAGAACATAGAAAATCAGGTTAGGCACTGATAAATGCCTCAGAATGCAATTACAGCTGAACTGATGCTGTGTGTGGGTGTGTGTGTCTGAATGAATGCCTCTGCTACATGTTATGTAGATAAATGCATACCTATGCAGGATGTAGTAGGGGTATAAATGAATTTAAAGACATTTTTCAAATACTAACACATCTTATGCTCCGAACAGATACCTACACTCGTTATGCACCCACTGATTTGTCTCCGACGTATAACTTTGGAGCATCAGACTTTTTGTTTGGGATCAACAGTGAACCAGGTGAGGCTGTCTGCAGAGCTCAAACAGGAACCATACAGGTAAACAACAAGGCTTAAAACACTAAGCTGTGAATAATTGTATCTTTATATCCAGAAGGTTCATCTGCATGTATTTCCATCAGTTTTTCAACAGATTTATTGTGCCGTGCAACATAAAGCCTGACAGGTGTTGCACAGTTTTATTATTGCCTCATGATTATGTAAGCACCACCTGGACCACCTTATGTGGCTTTACAGAAAACAAGTGGAGAAGACATGAGCATCTCAGACCAACTATTATTTTCAATTCATTGTACACTCAACCTTTAAAAACTAAATACCGTGCAATATACGGCCCAATGAGCTGTCATGGCCGACAACAGATCATCCTTAACAGAAAACAACCCTATAGGTCGACCCGCAAGCAGTTTATTATGGCCCATGGTCAGTTTATTATACTACGACAGCAAATGAGGAAGTCAGGCAGAGTAGTATATGAGCGACAAAGTCCGCGTAGGAAGACGCACGGGCTAAATGGATGGGTAAAACAAACAGCACTTTCACCCAGGACAACGTTGTTCATGTCCCGTGTGAAGCTCTAAATCAACTGAGGACTTCCTAAGGAAGCGTACTTATTTTAACCCAAACCACAATGTTTTGTGTACATAACCAAGTCGTCTTGTCACCTAAAACAAACCAAGATGTTTCATTGTCAAGCAGCATGTCCCACTGCAGTTCTATCTGAATGTTCCTGTTAAAACCTCCTGATCTATCTCCACCAGTCCTGTTCCTTCCCCCTGGATCTTTAACATTTACAAAGCTGTTATTTAGACACAGTTTATATAGGGTTCTGTGGTCATACCTTATAAAGTGTGTGAGGTTACACCAGTTCTGTGGATCTATGTGACCCATGTCCCGCTTGAAGTCCTCTCCACAGACCTCCACCTCCCACTGCAGACGGGACTCATTGCAGGGTTTCTTGGGCTGGGGGGGAGTGGGCTCTATGTTGAAACTGTCAGCGGCTGAGGGGACACGCAGAGGAAAAGAGCACAGCATTTATAGGTCATGTACCCTGCGTCGTGTGTGTTGCCTCTGATATAGTGACCCGAATGAAACATGACAAAGATGGATGTTCCTGGTTGTTTGGTTTGTGTTCTTGTATTATTTATGAGCTGTTTAAGCTTACCGCACGCAATACTTTGACATTTGACTTTTTTTCATTATGCTCTGTCATAAAGCCGTAATATATATCTTTTTTCTCTTTTTTTTTCATACTTACCATCAAGAGTTTCATTTTTACCCACCATGTTATTGGAACAGTCTAAATGTCAGTTTCAATATGTCTCAATACCACAATCTTCCCTTTCTCTGCTGTTTCTTGTTGTAGCTATTTCTCTGCAATAATGAGTTTTCCTCAGAGACTGATTCGGTTTCATCTTATTAGATGTTGAATGGATGGATGGATGGATGGATGGGTGGGTGGATGGGTGGATGGATGGATGGATGGATGGATGGATGGATGGGTGGATGGATGGGTGGATGGATGGATGGATGGATGGATGGGTGGGTGGATGGATGGATGGATGCATGGATGGATGGATGGGTGGGTGGGTGGATGGGTGGATGGATGGATGGATGGATGGATGGGTGGATGGATGGGTGGATGGATGGATGGGTGGGTGGGTGGATGGGTGGATGGATGGATGGATGGATGGATGGATGGATGGATGGATGGATGGATGGGTGGATGGATGGATGGATGGATGGGTGGATGGATGGATGGATGGATGGATGGATGGATGGATGGATGGATGGATGGATGGATGGATGGATGGATGGATGGGTGGATGGATGGATGGATGGATGGGTGGGTGGATGGATGGATAGATGGATGGATGGATCGACGTATGGGCTTACCTGACAACCCTCTCATTATCCAGACATTGACTGTAAAGAGACAACAGAAGAAAAACGTTAGAGCGAACTGACAAGTTACATATGTTCAATAAGAAAATTGTTAACATTTCTTTCTTTACATTTTTGGTACGCAAACAAACATCAGCGCTTTTGTTTGTGACCGTTGGATCTCTCAGTGGTCACAGGAGTCACGTTCGTCTATGATGGTCTGTGCCCTGACTAAATGCTTGAACCTTCTAAATTTGCAGAAGCAAAGGTTGACTGATCGAGATTTACTTCAGACTCTGGAGAGTTAAAAACAGATTTCAGTGAAAACCTCCCCGGGAGTATAATCTGAACTGCGATCTGCTGTGTTAAATTGCTGCTAATTCCAATTTCCCGTCGATCTTGTTTCACATTTAAAGCCTTTAATGGGCATATCACATGGAGAACACGGCCACTGCAGATACTGCTCTGTACGTCTCGACTTAAAATATGAATTGCTTCCATTCACAGCGATCAGTCAGATGAGGAGTTGCAAACAACGGGTTTCTTTGTCGTTGTTCATATTCACTACAGCAGATAAAAAAATGTGCGGGCTACTATTCTTTTATGGGGCTCATTGTTAGCGACACATCAGAGGTAAGCAGGATAATCTCTGCAACGTGTATATAATCCATTTGTGTGAACATTTTCGTGATTGAATGAATCCATTATTTGCGACACACACTGTGTTTTCAATTTTCTCCTTTTTGTCCTTTCACTCCGCATATTTTGAGTTCTGTGGTGAATCTCCAGCAGAGGTGAAGAATGCTGGAAGGAGAAACCCCAGAGAGGGAGTGAGGATCCTCTGAGGTCTCTGATCCAAACTCCTGCACATGGCAGCGCATTGTTACTGCAGCGGGTGTTATGAATGACCAAAGCAAGATGTGCCGCTGCACAGGAAGGTGTATCTCCCTTTGAAGCAGGGACGCTCACAAAGCGAAGAATCGGTTTGAAAGACGCCCCGCAGCAGGACACAGACTGTTACCAAGTTAGCCTGCTAAATATAGAGACTTCCCCGTTTGAGCATGTAGGGAGTGTTTGTGATGGGATAAAAAGGTCTTTCTCCATGTTAGAACTAATATATGAGAAGATTGTGGCCTGGTTTCGTTTTAGGTGTTGATGATTTCACCCTGACAAGACTCAAATAAAAATGGAAGGAACGCAGAAGGTTGTCATTTTGCAAAATACGCTTAAGAGTTTGATAAGAACATTGATACCACTCTCATCTCTCACACACAGACACAGCAGCCTGGTCAGCGGCCCTGCACTTCAAATTTCATATTGTAGATATGGCTGTAGTGTTACTTCTTGAAGCAGCCCCTCTCAGCCACAGTAATACAAAGAGCAAGACGAGAATGAGCCGGGGATGGCCAGAGTGGTTGGATGGGTCAGACACTGGACCTTACCTCCAGAGACACATCCTGTGTGTGACCAGGAGTCAAGAAGTGACATAATATGAGTTATGTCACTGATGTCATTCACATTACTGTAAGAAGATATGGAAACAAGGGAAAGCTATACATCCTAAAAGAACATTTGCTACTTTATCTGTTAGACAAGCTAGCTGGCTAGTGTTTTTTTTTTTTTTTTTTTTTCAAATTTAAGGGGGAAGCTTTACTGGCATTGGAAATGGGCGTGGATCAGATGTTAAATGTGGAGGGTGACAAATCTTGATGAATTATATCTGTAATTTGGGTCACTTAACTGTGCTTGTCCCTTGGCTTTTCTTTTTCCAAGTTGAGCAGAGTGCAGTCCAAATGCGGTGTTTTATGGCAGAGCTGAACATTTCAGCCAGGTCGCAGATGAGCTGCGACGACCTGAATAAAAATGAATATGGCTACCTCTTGGGACTCATTATGCAAACTGTAATTTAAAGATTTGTGTCAGAGGCACACTTCTTTTAAATTAACCAAAGTCTGCAAAATACTGGAGAATGGTGTCCTGAAAACAGCCTCGAATATATACTGTTCAGTTAGCTTCATATTTTAATAGAAAGCTTCCCCCTTCTTTCCAACAACCAGCTGTCCCTTCTACTGCTACTCCAGTTAGGGATTTACGTTCCCAGTGAAACCCTTTGGAAAACTGAACTGAACATTCTGCTTTATACTATTTATAACAAAAAGAAAAAGCCCGCTAAGAGCAAGAATGAACAGAATCTTTGTCAGCGATGGGTTTCGGCAGAAAAGAGAAGACTAGTAAAAGCTTTTGGAGACCTTAAAGGGTAACAGGGACTCAGAACAAGAGGGGTTCTGAAGGTGACAGCCGGGTCACCCTCAGCTGCACTGGATGGGACAGAGAGCCTGCCGAGGGCTTTGCCTGAGAATCCCCGAGCTAGTGAGAAGTCACAAAGTCAAATCCATCACATATCTCAAGAAATGAAATCCAGTTTCCTGCCCTTCTTCATAAGGGAATTTTAAAAGACTCACAGACAGACAGAAAATCATTTCTCAGGTATTCTTAGATGCTCTGAACTTGACGTCCGTCTTTGTATCTGCTAATCAACACATCAAATCAAATGACGGGGAACACTGCACTCTAAAAATTGCACTCTTTGAAATATCTCATCAGCGACTTCAGAACTTGGCTTCCAGCCCTCTGGTTCCCACAGGTCTCCTATTGCATTTCATTTCTCCCGACAATAAGCCTCATGCAGGCGAGTCCAAAAATAACACATCTTGTGTAACATCCAATATAAAGACATCTTTGAGCACATAAGCTCCTGTGCGGCAGGAATCAGCAAAAACAAATACCCCACCTGCGCTCTTTAATAACAAGCCACTTACGGCAGCATGAGCTCGTGAGTATAACATTAAACCAAAGATTATGTCGCAGGTTATTATGAGATGTGGGTGCAGCATTTACTGATGTGTTACTTTATTTAAAAACTGAGGGGCAGAAATGAAGAAGCTGCGCTATATTGAAAGTTGAACATTTGCATATCAAAGGTCCCCAAATGGTCGTTCAGTTTTCACCATTTCAGCCGAGATCTTTGCGCCGTTACAAAAGCTTTCAAATTAGCATCTCTATTGAGACCGCTAATAATAATTTCCACAGTGAAGATAAATCATGATCAAACTCATTAAGGCAGTGCAGATTAAGAGCTACCTTTGTAGCTGTAGGTTTAGACTACAAATGAATGGTAGTACTTGATATCACCCACGTAAATAAAATAAATGAATATATTTGGATTGTATTGTATTAATTATCTATGTCTGGACTGTAAAGTGCGCAATTAGATTATCAGTTGCTTGAAACAAAATATTGTAAATCTGCCACTGTCACTAAATGATTTATTTAGCCATGGTTTTGGTGTTTGCAATAAAATCATAACTAAAAACTAAAACTATTTTGTCTTCTGGATATGTGCCCTGACATGCTATTTTGGAGTTTATATTTTATTCAAGGACACAAAGTGCTAAGTTAAGACACTAATACTATCTAAAATATCCAAGCAGATTAAATATAAGTTAAGTACATAGAAATGAAACCATCAAATTGATCTGAATGTACATTATTGATTCTACTATACTGAATTTAAAAACACTGAAAAAATGCTACTCAAATACTAGATTATAGGAGCTCTATGCAACATGTGACCATGTGTGTTGTGAAGTGAAAAATGAGACTTTTAACTCCCTCTCAGTTGTCTTTAAGAGCCTGCGGATGATTTCTTTGTTAAGGACTCTTATCGAGTTTTCAGCGGCATTCTGATGGTCGCGACTTTGTGCATGCTCTCGAGTGCCTCGTCTCAGGGCCTCTCTCCGCTCTGCTAACAGAGAGCAACAGTGGCTAACATTAGTTTAAAGTTCCACAGAGCCCCTTTTAAGAATAAATTAAGTCCACCTGAAATTACTGAGAAATGGTAAGTACACAAAAGTACAAAAAAATAAAAGGACATTCAGCTTGGAATATATATCTGGTTTTAGATCAATTTATTCCATGCTGTTCCATGAACTGATAAAAAAACACACAAAATGTACAAGTAATTAGCCCTGGTTAGAAGACTTAAGTGAACTACTGGTCATACGAAGACGGATCAGCTCAGAAATAGCCTGACCATGCAGGCCAATGTAAAGAACGTGAAGTCAGAGTGATGTGAGTCATCCTGCTGGGTCTGTTCAACAGCATTAAAAAGCCGTCAGCAAAGAATACATTGCTTGTTCCAGTATTCTCAGTAAGCGCGTTAAAATAATTAAAAGCTGCAATGATAAATACTATATATAATGTGCTTTCTGTTCGGAAAAAAACAGCCTTTTGTGCTGAGGAGAAATGCCAGCATGGAACAAATGAGTGTTGTTTTGCTGTGTGGCGCAGATGATTTGACCACCTGCGGATTCGTCACCCTAAATTAACTGATGACAGCCGATTCTGCTTCTTTGTCACCGCTGTGACAAGCTCGTTCACGCTTTCATCCGGCTCTTATTCCTGCTCGAAAAAATTCTCATACGCTCTTGACAAATTTAGACCCTCCGAGGAGACTTGGTAGCGACTGTTTGTCTCCTACGTTATTAATAAACGCAAGCAGGATGGAGGAACTGATGAAAATAACCTGTAGCAACAATCTAGCAGCAGGATTCCCTTCAGCGGGAGCCCTGCGCAACTGCGGGGGGAAGTTTGGCACTAAATCTACTATGCCAGCTTAATGAAGTGATGGAACACGGGCAGATCTGCAGTGAGTGAGTGTGTGTGAGAGAGAGATTTGGTTGATATATAGAGTAATTCGTGCCAGAGGATGAATTAAAGCAGCTTGGTGCCTCTCTCACCTCGGTGTGTGACAGTTTGCCAGATCAGAAGTGCTCTGGATTTAGAAAGCAGGGAAAATATCGGTAAACTTTTTTAATGCCGCTTGGAGGCAGGAGAACAAGCTGTAAACACAACGCTGACATTATCAACGTGTTAGCAGAGAATAGACCCGACAGATAAGCGGCATCATCATTCATGCAGAGTGGTTTGGCCACCCGATGAATTTAAAGTCATTAATAAATAGTTTCCACGATATGCTTATTCACATATTTCTTGCTAAGATGCATCGCTCATATTTTTCAGCTAACTATGAAGCTGCAGCCAGCATCCGTTTAGCTAAACTTATTCGTCCCAAAAGATAAAGAATCCAATCTGGTTTGACTTTCAAAATAAAGCGTGCTGACAAACACGTTATGACATGGTCACAGTTTGGTTAGGATTAGGGACTAAAACTATTTGGTTAGGTTAAGGCACTTAAAGCCTTCTTGCGTAGCCTTCTTGCGTAGCCTTCTTTCGTATTTGCCAAACACTCACAGACTTTGTTTCCTGCATTCTGGTGACTTTAAAGAACGACAAAGGAATATGCGCATTTTACATGTTATATAATTAGGAAGCTGCACACTGTCCACTTCACTTGCAATGAAGTTTAATCACAACGACGATTTGGTTATATAATATAATATAATCTCTCTGATAATATAATATAATATTTTTTTCTTTTCATTCTCAAGAATCATGCAGGATAATTTGCCCCACTGGTGTGAACTTAAAGTGAATCTCTAGAATAAAGCGAGGTTCTTCACTTTCATTCATACTTTCAGAGAGGGTGATGATTGACGCGGCGGGACTCCAGCCTGCTGCTTTTCCTCCTGCGCGTCGTGGCGGTTCAAACTCTTAACATGCATCAATTAACCCTGACGTGAAAGATCACAACAGCTGGCACACGTGGCCAACGAGAAGAGAACGAAGCCGTGAAGCGTTCTGATGAATGACTGAGAGAAAAAACGAAACAAAAAAAAACCTGCTCTATTTTCAGTGTACAAGCTGCGACACATTATCGAAAAATGCAGGCGTGTATGTCTTTTTTTCTATGTGCACCTCTCACTCGATGGCGGGGAAGAGGCTCAACAGAACAGTGGATTACGTGGTTTACAGTGCCAGAAAAAGGAATAAGTCACAAATGTGGAGAAATAAGCAAAGGTCCTGCATATGACCCACTGTTACCCCATTGTACTGCACTAGGAGGGAGCATCCAGAAATGATGCAGGGGGCTAACTACAGTGTAGGGCAGCTGACCAGGCTTCTGTATTTGAGGCGTTGGGTGTGAGAATGGTCCTTTCATATTACAAGTAGGCATTCACGTATTCGTTAAGGTTTGCATACAGCTTATATACCTGTATGTTATCCTACTTACGGCCTAGAAAAAGCATCGAGCTCTTCAACCGTAGCACAGCAGAACAGCTGGGACTATAACCAACAAATTGCCCATAAGAGCCTTCCAGCTGCATCTCCACCCATCCCTCTGCAGAGAGGATGAATGGCAGCGATGCATTTCATCTGCAGCCGACTTACAGGCTGCGAGCTGTAGATTGTAGCAATGGCTTTTCAATTTACAGAGACCACGGGTGTCCATTTGCGGTAGCTCTGCGTGTCAGGTGTTTCTGAACGACTCGAGCTGAGCTAACGACGTCACATGTTCGTCATATTTCACTGCTTGGAAAGAGTTAATTAAACATTTCAAAAAGTGATCAGTTTGACATTCATGCTCTCATCCATTCATTCACAGCTTCTCATTAGAAACGGTAATTTAATCTCGGGGTCCTATAAGCGACTGAATCGTTAAATCTCCCATCAGTCAGACGTGGACGGATGGTTTTCATATGTGTTCGTTCACTGCGCCGCCCGGCCCCCCAATATTCTCACACCATTTATCAGGCCGTCAGATGCCTCCTCACTGAGGTTCACGGGGCTGTGACCACTGCTGCTGCCGACAGCTGGCCAGGCGTCTGAGCAGCGACAAGTCACACTCACGCAGAGCTTCATGCTAATGAAGCCTTTCCTGCCACTGTGGACGGTGCTGTGGCCATGGATCAAGCCCGGCTCTTCACAACATAATCAGATCACTTGTGATTATGGAAAAGGAAAGTGACTGCGTGTCAACATCAAAGTTTTTTTCAACGCCACAGTGCATGCAGAGTATCATGCTGGCAAATTAACATTTTAATAGCATATTCAAAGAGCTCTCTGGCTTTGGATAAAACTGTGCATGTCTCTTGCCTTATCAGAGGGGCGCTTTCATTTGAAATTACACTACAAAAGCTATTTATAGAGTAATAACAGACTCTTGAAAAGCAAGGAGAAAATAAATTTTTTTTTAAAAAGCCGAGATAATTAAGTCTTATTTTGGTCCTTGATGTATTGTATAAAAGAAGGAGGTACCCGTTACTGCAGGATACTCATTAGATTCTCTGCAAGTGGGGGTTTAAAATTAGCAAAACACCAACAGGCTGTAATTATTGCCTCTTATATCAAATCCACAGAAAACAACTTCCATTTGAGGAGGGTGTTTGTACCTATAAACAAGAATCTTAACGATTATTGCTACTACTTTTCGATGAGGGCAAACAATTTCTGAACCCAGCCAGAACTCCTGAGTCACCTAAAATGCAGTCCCGGCGCTACATTAGAAACAGCATTAAACTTGTGTAAATTATGCAGGTAAAGCAGAGCTATTTTAAACCCGGAGCGGATTAGATCAAGGTGTATGTAGGTGTTACACACATTCTGACAGCATGCCAGTCGAGTATCCGCTCGGCTGGCGCGCTGTCACGCTGTCATCCACTGCCTGCTAGCTTGGCAAGATAAATATAGATGAGAGGAAAATAGGAGATGAAAGAAAGTAGATCAACCGCCAGCGCTGTCCAAACAGATTCGGATCACAGGCACGAGTGGCAGGGCCTGTTTAACTACCTCCACCTTGTTTCAGGTCTCCCTCATCGTCATCATCGCCACAACGGGAAGTTGTTAGTTAAAATAACGGTCAGATTAAATTGGGGAGGAGAAGTCTTTGCATGTGGCTGCGCTTTTTCTGCAAATGGAGCTTTTGATTTAATGACATTAGCTGAAACACATGGAGGGGTTGAATAATGCATGCTGAGCAGGATATGAAGAAGGTCTTATCCGACTCTGTATCTCTGCCCACAGCAATAACGTGTCCTCTGTTTAACATCTAATCTGAGACATTAAAAAGGGAAATAATTCAGGTGCCCCCTTGTCTCCTTCTCTTCCTGCTGCACCATCTGGCTTTTCATCTCTCTGCACAGACAGACGGGCTGAAGTCATGGAAATCCAGCCGAGGTTTCTACAGGCAGAGAGAAGTGCGCGGCGTCAAACTCTTCCTACTCGTGGTCTCGTTTGCCTTTAATCAGACGAAGACAACCGTCATACATTTCAAAATATTATTTAAAAAAGATCTAGTTAAGATGGGTAAGCAGGGATGAGATTCCATTTTTTAAGATGGTTAAAAAACGGATTTAGAGGTCAATACATTGATCAATAGTCCAACATCCAGATCCTTTGGAATGTATGTAAATGTGAAATCAATTCTGACGATTTCAAGTCCCTCTGTATTGTTGACATAGAAAACAGTATCCCCAATACTAAAATACACTACTTTGCATTTAGTGAGTGGCACAAAGATAATATACTTATATTGAAAATTGTAATGGACCTGGTATAGAACCCTGGGGCTCACTTTAACAAAATGAGGAATGAAGAGGAAGAGTCAGCAGCCCCACACTCATTAACTCATACTGCAGAGTCAGATGAGTTGACATGGTAAACTGTGTCAAAATCCTTTCAGCACCTAGAAAGGCAGTCAGTAGAGTGCATACCTCCCCTAAGGCCCATTAGTCCCCATTCATTTTGATCAAGCCTCAACTGCTTAACCATAATTTAAGTTTGCCAGATCTAGGATCCATCTCGCAATTTTATAGAAAGTGAGCAAAAATCCCTGGATCTTTCCCTTTATCCTGATCCACACCAAAAAGGAGGATCTATTCTTGGTTGAGATCCATCCATCTAAGTTTTTTTCATTTCCTTACAGTAGTTTTTGTTTAATTGTGAGTTAGTCAATGACAAGAGTCTCAGTGTATTTTTGCAGGTGCCCCAATTATGTCATTTACCGAATTAAAGGTCATATATTATCCTGATTTTCAGGTTCATACTTTTATTTACTAGAAAATATTAACATGCTTTAATGTTCAAAAAACACATTATTGGTTATCTCTCACAGGCCTAAGCAAACACCATCCACCTTGTCTATGCATTAGCTCGGCCTATGTTTTTGCAACCACAACAGTGCTGGGGGGGCGTGGCCGAGGGTGGTGACTATACGGTTGTGACATCACCGTCACCGTCCTGACAGCTCGATTGAAGGCACCGCTTCTGAATAAAGGTTCTGTGTATTCCATAGTGAATTGTGTTTCTGATACGTTCACTGTCAAATATTCATATAGCGGTTAATCCTGCTGCATAAATGAAAATAAATATAAGTCTCACCTTCTACAATTAGTGACCTTAAAGAGCAGTAGTGACAGTGCTGTGGTGTCGTACACACCGCAGCAGCAGTGAAGACCGCTTTAGTGTTTTTGAACAAACCGCGGAAACAAGTGAGGTGAATCAAACAACAACTCTGCATGTCCGAACAAATTTGAAGCTCATTCTCATCTGCGTGCGGCATTCATGAATAAAGCCCTGACCGCCCCCCTCCTCTCTGATCTCTGGAGATGCTTTGAAGATCATTGAGTTCTTGGCTTTCAAGCTGACCACCACCCGTGTTCACCATCTGCACAGAAAAAAAAAAAAGCAAGCAAAGCTAGATCAATGAGAACACGAGCCTTTGAAGGAAAATGTTTGTTTTGTTTGTCTTGCAGATGCCATCTGAGCAGGGGAAGCGAGGGAACAGAATGGATACCTTATTTTAGAGAAGAGGTCAAATGAGGTGTTTGTGATGCACTGACAAGCAGACGCTTTTTGAACAAGAGCTTGACAATGATAAAACAACTTAAAGGAGCTGCAAGGACCTGAAATAATGGATTTTATGTTACACAGAAAAACATTCCTGTTCACCTTGTCTTCAGCGAGATAAAACATTTAGAAAAATGTCTGCTTTCACGAGGAGATGAAAGTTGCTCCTTTCTCCTCTGTTATTCCATCTCCTCTCGGATCCAGGGGAATTCACAGCCCCTCAAACAATGACGGAGGTTATCAGACTGAGGTCACCGAGGCAGACAGCTACAGGGAGCCTGCTTTTAACCGAAGATTTCGCTCCCCCGACAGATGAATAAAAAACCTTTTAACTACGGAGGACAGAAGCAGAGCTAAAGTAAATGTCAGGTGTTGCGGAGTGTGACGTGGGCACACAGGGAGCAAGCAGATGTAACGCAATTTGACATCTGGAAAACTCTTCAAATAACACGTGAATCCATCATTTCTATTGTTATATGACATTTTAGGACTTAGTTTAATTACTTTAATGAAATTAAGCACGATGAACAAACAGAATCTGATGATAAGTATCCTCACAGATACGGTGGCTCAAGTGTTTCCCAGATTCTTCCTGCCACAGGGAGGAAGTTGCGACTCATCTCCCCTCTTCCTCCTTGAGTTTATTTTTCCTGTGGCCATAAAGGACGCCAACATGTAGGTGAGGATTTTCCATCGGTGCTGTGCTCTGACACCATGTATAATTCCAAATGCTGCCAGGTCTTTCTACTCTGGTTCGACTGCCTTCAGAATTAGCAGGTCCACAGAGGATGCCCTATCTACTGCCCTCCACTCAGTCCTCAGACTCCTTAACAAACAGCTCCATCAGAACGCTGTTTGTCGACTTCACTCGACTCGAATAAATGTAACCTTATAATAATGACGCTGATGTCTCAAAACTGATATGTTGATATGTGATTAATGTTGGCAAAAGATACGCAGCAGCTTTCAAATTAAAGCTGGACAGAGATGAACCAAACTGAAGGCAGAAGCTAGAGCGCTGTTTCCCCCGAGCGTCCGTTCAGTTTGACCTTCCGGCAGTTCCAACCCTTGACAGGCAGTGACAGACTGTCGGTCAGCCCTGTTATCAGCAGAGTTCTCCGACAGGGGAGCGAACGACCTTGTAGTAGACCTCTGCCACAAGAGGCCGTCGCGGTGACCTCATTTGACAAAACAACAAGGAGAGGATGTTGCTGTGATAGAAACGCTGACCTGCTCTGGGCTAACTGGGCCGCAGAAAGTCACTGCAAATTGTTGTTGGTTTATGAAAGCAGATCTTTGCTTGACCAAGTTTAATAAAAGAGGCAACTGGGTAAGAATATGGTGTTAACCAGATCCTTCCTCATGTTGTTATAAACCGCAGTTTCATGTACAACAACAAATAAAACGAAATCTTGCAAAGTTGCAAAGGTTTGCTCAGTCTGAGAAATTGGTCTGTGTTTCAGCCAATAGAAAGATATTACAGTAGATGTAATGTATTTATCGTCCCAGCACCAACTCATTTATATCTATTAGGGTTTGATCGAAGCACCAATATTTTTGTACTGAAATGGCTGGTTAATATCACTGTTATCCCCCCAAAAAAGGCTCCATCATTCATCATCCCCCAAAAGGCTTTTTCCGGTCAAGGTTGGAATGCTTCTGAGGTAGCATTTAGGCTATCATGCATGGGCAATGTAGCACTTCACAGAACAGTGGTCATGAAGGACCCTCCTTCACACTGAAGGTCAATCCGAGCTGGCCGATATCAGATATTAATGGGACCGTTTTCAACATTTTCTATTCACAGTAGTGAGTGTGGTCCACAGTGATGATTGTGGATTATGTTTTTGCAGTGGCTGCTGTAAAAAAAAAACATTGACATGATAAAGGAGAAATACTGCATCATTTTCAGGGTTCATCATTTATTTTGGTTGCTACTAGAATACGTTCATGTGCTTTAATGCTCAGAGGACACATCAGTTTTCTCATACTGTCCAGTGCTGCAGCAGCGTATTCCCTATATGTCTGAAACACCCTTTTTAAGCTCCTGTCTCTTTAAGCCCCTCCTCCCAAATACCCAGTCTGCTCTGACTGGTCAGTTTACGCATGCCTGAGCCAGCGCTGTTCAACGTGTCTCTAGTCAGCTCTGTTTTTGCTGACATGGTGTCGTAGGATTATGTCATGGAGTTAATGGCGGGACAACTGATGAGGCGTTTGAGGCAGTGTTTTCTGTGGGAGATGTGAGTTGAATTTAGTCTTTTTAACTTTCAAGGCCTTTGATACGCACAAGAATCTATATAACACACTGAAGGAAAGGAGAAAATCAAAAAAGCATAATAGTCCTACATTAAGTCGATGTGGCTAACAACATTAGGACGCATTTGGAGTCAATGGTGTGATAAACTGTTGTTTTCTGTTAGAAAAACTAAATCTTGCACTGACTTGGGTAACATTTTTGCTAAGTCTGAGAGCTTGTATTTTCTCTATTGTTACCCAAAAATGCTACATCATCATCCCACAAATTGCATTTCCTTCTCCGGGCTGAAAATGTTCTGCGGAAGCATTAAAGCTATTACGGGTAAATAACTCTTCACTGGCACACACTAATCACTTATGAGAGCGAGATTCATTTTAAAACGGATTTTCTGTAGCTGTGGTCAGGAAGGAACCTCCTCCACTGAAAGTCGAGCTTGGCTGGCTGATATCAGATATTACAGTGACGTTAAAGAACGTTTACAAAGAAAATATAGATTACCATAACTTTAACTTTTAGTTATTATGATGGGTCATTCAATCCATTGTAAGGTACATACTGTACGTTATACCATCTGCAAGAACGGACAAAACTGTTTCATGTCTATAAATATTTATGTATTTGTTTTTCGTGATTTTGTATCGTCCTGATTTGCAATACATTCAATGTCTTCTTTTTATGTTTTGTGTTGTTTATGTGGCCTTATTTCCAGCAAAGGTGACAGAAAGGTTTCATGGCAGTGAGGACACAGCTGCTTTTTCCTCTAAATCCTCTTCGTCTGTTGCTCTATCTATTCCAGCTGTTTCTGAGTCAACAGCCGTCAGGATTCCAACCGTCATACTAATTAAAAACACCTTCCAGTGTTTGATATGAAGGGGAATTCCAATATTTTCACAGCACCACAATCTGTGGAAACAACCTGTCTGATTGGCACTGCTAGTTGTTAACATGTTTGCCAGTTCATATCCTACAAATTAAAGAACATCATATCACATTTCTGAAAAATGCCCACAGCCTCCGGAGAAACAAACCTGGCAGGCACACAATTTGACTTATTTAAATGCCCTCAGCCCAGTTTGACGTTATTTTGCTCACGGACAAACGCAATCACTTTCTTACAAAATCCGGTCTGTGGGACTCTCAGCAAAGACGGTCCTCAGTGATTGACTGCCGGATGATTATTATTCACCTCCCGGCTGATGTGGCAGGTGAGGCGGACAAAAATTTATTCAGATGGAGACTGGATAAGGGAGGCGATGGGAGAAAAGGCCCCTGTGAGAGTGGAAGAAGTAGAAAGGGGGTACATCTAGAGGGCGATTTGTGCACCGAAGGCAAAATATAGTGTACTTATGGTTTAGCACATGTTGCCACAGGTTTGATTTTGATCCAAAACTGGACCCGGATGGATAAAACAAACCACATTGAAGATGAGTATCACTTCTTGGCTTGGCCAGCCCAGAGGACTTTTCCTTCCGTCAGCCCACGGCAGAAGTGTCCAGGCTGTGTCTGTCAGAGTGGACTCTAATAGGGGTCAAGGAGAAGGGAGAGGAAGAGGAGACTGGATAGTGACACAGATGTGCAAGACAGGAGAGGGGGGCTCTGGGTACTTGGCAAACAAAAGCAGGAAGACGGGAAGGAGGAGGAGGAGGAGGAGGAGGAGAGGTGGGACACTGGACGACATTGAAGGAGAAAGACAGAAATAAAATGCCAGCGGTGGAGAAGAGAGAATCAATTATGGGGGACTTTCCGGAGAGAAATGCTCTTTTTTAACCTGTTACACTGTTTGCATGCGTGTTGGGAACCAGTTGATAAGGTGGTGCAGCAGGTCGGCTTATGATTGCAGGGTTGGCGATCGACAGTGCGAGGCGGGTGAATGTGAGGCTCCATGAAGGGCTTTTGGGATGACGGCTCTATATAAATGCAGTCCATTTACCATGTGGAGAGGAAAATTACAGCCAAGCTTGAGCGGAATAGGCCCCCGTGGAGAAAATCCATCTGTCTACGAGCTCTCATGGCCTGTTTGAGCTGCTGCACCAAGCATCTCGTCAACATTTAGTCAGCACTGGAGCATCTAAAACGGAACAGCGTCATGAAAAATGATTCTTTTTCAGCATTTGTCTTGTGTAAAAGTGTATTCATACGAGCGTTAACAATTTCAGATGCAGAGAGCAGGCTGCTGGTGATAGATAAGGGGCACGGACACAGTGAATTGGCAGAATCAGCCCATTTTATGAATTCCCAGTCGTTCTTCTCTAACATGGATAATTAACCGGAAAAACAGCATTAGACAGTCTACGCAATCCAGGCTTTCATCAGTATTCCCCAATGCATTCTTCAACTCTAGACAAGTGTTTAATTTTAAAACATAAAAGCCAAAAGATGGCCTAAGGCCACTCTGTATCATCCCCTCTCTGACAAACCACAAAGACAAGCTGGAACACTTGCATCCAACAAAAGGCAAACATTTGTTGTTTGGAATCACATCATGGCAGGCATTGATTATCTTCTTTATGTAGGCTTTTAGAAAAACACCAAATTCTTCGAGGAGGACTAACAGTCGCATGGCTACACGGACAAGACGATGCTATAAATTTAGACATCAGTTCGAAATGGGCTGCTTTCTCCTCTCAGACAAATGAGCTGTTTATATTCAGGCTCGGCACAACGATTCAAAGTTCTCAACCAAGCCCCTCCGCCCGATCATTGTGCCTCGATTTTCTGCCTCCTTAAGTCAAAATGGTCGACAGAATTGATGCACTTTTCCTTAAAGGTGAACTATGTAGTTTTGGGGAAGATATTTGGCGGACCCTGCCACCTTTCTACCTCCAAACAGTGTTCTGGGCACCTTATTTTCATCTGAGAACAGCTTATTTATTCCCTTAAGGAAAAATATATATATATTTCTGAACTTGCATTATCACCTCATTAATATCATATCACAAGTCTGTGTTTGAATTTGTTCTCCAAATCGACATTTTGCCCCTTTCAGTGGCCAAACTTGTTGAGACACAGCAGCAGTAAACACTTTATGCACAATAGTAATGCAGACCTCCACACAGCTGATCGGTAATAAAGGTGTCAACTTGTTTCTGGGCATGAATCACTCTCCCCTGCCACAATCTGTGTGATAAAAGCCAGAGCACAGCAGAGGAATGCATTATCGCTCAGATACAGCTGATGGATAGACAGACGCACTGACGTCTGATCAGAACACGAATATGTATACAGGGAAGGTCACATCCCTCCACACCTATTACCTCAATTAATCAGTGTGATTTAGAAAACACAGTCGCTTCGAGGTGACATCTACCAACCTCCCTGTTTTTGTCAAAATCCATTAAGCAGCTATCTAATATAACCAGTTTCCTGCATGTAAAGAAACTGAGCAAAAAGGCCTTATTTCTGTCAGCGGTCCGACCAGCCATGCCAAGGACCTCTGCCTCGGAGCCAGACAGGACAGTGCCAACAAGCTGTTCATCATCCTGTCTGAGAGACAAAAGGGCGAGAGAGAAAAGACAGCAGAGGAGGCAGGGAGGAGGACTGACTGAGATCACTTCAGATTGCCACACCAAGTCGGACACCGTGAGTACAGACTGGGATGTTTTAAGGTTATTAACGAACCTAAAACCTTCACTGACATCTTCGTTAGGGTCCAATACCAGGGAGAGCTTCAGCAACAAGTGTCTCTCTCTGCTGTCCAGTGAGTTAATTAAAAATGAATAAAATCTAATTGTGACTCTAATCCGGCTTCTGCTTGAATAAACACTCTGTCTGACTTGTGCAGCTGTGTTTCTTATGGAGCCAATTGGCGCTAAAACAAATGAACCATGAAAGTATTGGCAATTTGAAAAAATGTACTCAATTAGGCCCTTTTATTACATACTGCTCTGTGTAAAAACTTTACAAATCCATCAGCGGCAAAGAGCAATTAGTTAATTTCCATTACTCTGCACAACTCTGTCAGAGCTGCCTCCACACACACACACACACCAAAAAGTAAAGACAAAGTTTATCCTGCAGTCAGCCTAAAGTTTTAGAGGTGTTTACCCAACATAGACAGCCAGCGTAACGTTAGCCTCGGTGTTAGCCCTCCAGATGTGCTGTCATCACAGTGAAGCCTTGAAACCCAAAACCATCCTGGAATGTCGGGTTATCAGGGGGGAGATGACGTTAGCACGAGCTCACAACATAGCTCCAAGATAGCATGTGCCAGATCAGAACACCAAGAGACCAAACTGACCAGACTCTCTTTAAGACAGCTAGCGATCTGTCCAAGTAACAGAGTGTTATGTAATGAGTAACTGTGATCTATCACTGAAGATCAAATTGTAATCCCTTACACAACTTGTAATTATATAGACTTACTAAGGGAATATGGAAATTACTAGGACCCTAACCCTAAGAGATATGATTCAACCACATCCTCCCAATGGCTTTTAGTAGGCCTAACTATGCTGACGCCATGAAATTGGTACAATTCATGTAGCCACTAATAACCAAAAATAAAAGCAAGGGAAAGAAAATGTAAACCTTAAAGATTAAAAGAGGGCTATAAAATTGCTGGACACACAATGCACAGTTTTAGACATGAAGGATCAAAACTGATAGTGTCTGTACATTGTTTTCCACTCTCGATTCTTCCTTGTGAAAATCTGGTGCCGACATTGCCCACAGCGCAACTCGACTGCCGACACCTTGGTCCGATCTTTGTGTGTGTTATTCTTGTATCCGCTAATGTGGCCTCGAGCAGAGATGAACACAAAACTCCATCACCAACCACCAACACCCCTTGAGGTGACTCATCAGACATTAATTCTACATACAACCTTTTCCATATATGCAGTATAGCGCTCCCCAGGTCCTGTAAGCACACATCGATGTGTACAATCTGATGAGTCCCCCGTTATCAGACTGATGATTCCACAGAGCCACCAAACAAACCTTTTTTTTCATACAGTTCCTTAGTAATGCATTTCTGCAGACACTAAATGCTGACGGTTGTTCGCCTTCATTAAGAACTGCTGCAGACTTCTTCTGTGGTGAGGAAATGTTAACAGATTGCTTTCCTCAGAGCACTTGAACATGAGTCAGGGTCTGGGTGTTAATGAAATGTCAATCTTAGCTTCAGAATATTGACCAACAACCGACTCCCACAGGGAGCAGCAGATTGCTGCCTAACAGGCTGGTAAACTGAGACAGAAACGGAAGAGTTGAGTATTTCCTCATTCAGTTCGTCTGACGGCTTCCACTCATTACATCATGTCTGCTGTTGTCATTTGAACTTGATGTAATCTCAGTTTAAAGAAATTACTTTCGGCTCGCACGTCAGTAAAATTGCATGCGATTATGCGTGGCCCTCTCCTGTTATCATTAACTCATTTCAGTCTATTACCTGTCATTAATTCCAGTCGTCATTTTTGAGTAACACATCCAATACTCAGTTTTAATGGTGCTCATTACAACCTTTTCTTTTCTGCAATTGGAAATCTGACAGGCCTCTGACAGAAAACCACCTCTCTGTCAGCTCTCTCATATTCTGACATAAAGAGACAACTAATGACCATTTGGCTCCACCTTTGCCCTCGTGCTTCATCTTCAAGCAGACAGTGCCAGGAAAGAGACCAGATAATGAGGTTGCGCTCTCACTGCTTACTCGGTCTATCACTTATTATAAGACATTCTCGTTTGGACAATTTGACATAGCGCGGCTAATAACTAGAGTTTGGATAGTGGATTCATTTGCTGATTATTTAATTGGGTAATCAACTGATTGTTTAGATCAGAGGTGTCCAAACGTTTTGTCTTCGGGGGGCCGAAACTGAAATCACATGACGGACCGTTGTGGATTCTTGTTGTACATACTAAAGCCCAGAGAGGCAAGTGACTTCTCTCATGTTCATGACTTAAAGGGATATTCCGGTGTAAGTTTAATCCATGGTCTAACACACCGTGAAACTGTGTTAGACTCCCTCTCGAGAGATAAAGTTTTCAGACCGCTAGCTAACGTAGTTTTAGCATCCTCAGAAACGACCGCACGACAACATTACATTGCAGTAAATGGGTCCAAATATAAAACGGCCATCAAAAAGCCACAAATAATGCTCAAAACAGCACCAAACTTCAGCAATATTAGAAATAGGGTCCCAGCACATATTTCGAGGCATCAAACATTCCGACAGTCCAATCGAAAACAGCACCAACACTCCCCCGGTGCTCTGAGCTCCCAGTCCGGGCAGAGCCAGCTAACACGACTGCTACCTGCACGGCTAACTGAGCTTACTAGCTAACAGCAGCTACAGTTAGCATAAGTTGGTGGTCACTCTGGTGATATGCTGTCCCCTACTTGTCTGAAGAGGTGGAGACTTGGAGAAGTCACCAGTTCTTACATATTGAACCTTTATGATCAGTTGAAAAAAAGATTTGCCAGAATAACCTTTCCAAGTTCCTTAATTTCTATTTTTCATTTGCCTCTTTGGGCTTCCATAGTAGGATCCCAAGTTCCCTTTATTGACTGACTTTCAGCACCAATTGTCTCAAATTTTGAAAAAAGTCAAATAAGGTTTGTGGATCCTACACGGCCTATTTAACTCACAACAAATAAAACAGCACAAGCAGCGGTTCTTTTTTTTTTATAGGAACATCTGCCGGACCATATCAAACTTTATGGCGGGCTCCACTCTGGACGGCCCTGGTTAGGATGAGAACTCGTCTACAGTATAGCGATAACAATCTGATCACATATCAAGTAGTCTAAGCAGACTTCTTTAAATAGTGACTGAATGTTTGGCATTTTTGCTTTGACTTAACAAAACAAAGATGACTTGAATGAATTAATTAGTTTGGTTAATTGACTAACACCATTATTTGCCTTGTGTTCTACGCAGTTTTTTTTACCCAAACTTCTTCACTCAGCGGTGTTTGGGTGCACCAGTCTAAACTGATGATAGGTCCATCTTTAAAGTGTAGAAGGCCTCTGCAATCTGCTGACCACATGGCGCTCAGTTAGAAAAAACACCCTCTGTTTCATGGAGTCAGCCTGACCTCGGCATTAGACTGTGATATCAGCAGGTTGAGTGTGGAGACAAAGTTCAAGCCCCTCCTGGTGCATGAATCTTTAACAGGCAGCTGAAAGATGAATAATGCTCTTAACATGCTTGCACTGCAGTCTAACTATGAAGGAAGCTCAAATGTGACGTCTGTGAATCAGCACAGAGTTTTAACTGTACATCTATAGGCTTAAAGTTTTGCACTGGTTGAAACGGCAAATATTCCCTCTCAAAGGCAGGTAGGTGGTCGTCCGTGTTTCAGGTCAGCAGGCCGAGCATGGTAGAATAGATTATGTCCTGGATAATCTTTAGCTCTTCATGCAGTTGTGTAGCAAACACCAGAGGCCTCACAAGGTGCTTTTGTTGAAGTTTTCTGTCAAGGTTGGATGGCAGACTTTCTAAACTCTGACTGAACATCCTTCCTCTCAGTCCATCGAACTTCTGTAGTTGAAACATGGGCTGAAAATATCCTTTTTCATTTCTCGATTTTCACCATTAAAGCACACTTTTGCTTTAAAGATAGGCATGAGCTCCGCGTCGTCTGTTTGCGCGCTGAGTCTCACGTTGCATTATTTACGATACGTCGCCTAAATCCATGTGAGGTCATTCGACCAATAAGCGAAGCCACTGTTAGCCCCGTCACTCTGTTGGTTTGTTAACAAAGCGTGGAATTGCTAGTTAATAAGGTTTTGTGAAGTCTGGAAACAAAAGTAGGGGACATTAAATTCCGCGATAATGGACGCCTTGGAGATTGATCTCAGTCAAAAACCATCAGATTGTCTCTCCCTATCTCTCCACCTCCTGACAGGACAGGTCATAAACATGTGTTGTGAACGTGATTTAACATTTATTGGAGAAATAAAATTATGGTACATGTGACAACATTTTATCATGGCGACTGGGCGTCAACGCCTCAGATTTCTTCACTTCAGAAATAATTTGCCCTTAAATGACTAAACTTGAAAGCATTTCAGGCCCAGAATATGCAGGTGATAAAAAAAAAAAAAAAAAAAAAAAAACACCGCGTATAACAACATCCACGTGTAAGGAAACATATGGACGTTAGACACATGCTCTGAAATGAGCTCAACACACTGAAATCCCCTCACCGGTCTATGAATAGTACTTTCAAAAAACATTTTCTTCACAACAATGTTTTTGTCAGATGGCAGTGGAAGAGAAGCACCCCAAGGCATTTTCCCTCGCTGTGAGAGAGTATGAATAGCTGTTTATTGGGGTAAGCAGATGCTCCGCAGTCAGTGGGAATCACTCGATGCAGATGGGGACCTTGCACTCTACATTTCTGCTGCATCCACCACTCTGGCCTCAGACTGAGAGCAACCATCAGAATGCCTCAATCTGAGTCTACGAGTCATGTTCTGGTTTTCTTAGAACACAATGGAATCCATCTCCCTTCTTCCCAGTGGGGGTTCTTGATGGGAAACTCTTTTAGTCTAGACAAGAGCTATCACAGGAAACTACTGCTACTCTTGACAGCATGGGAATATAACCTCCCATTGCTTTGATAGCAGCAGCTGCTGTGAAATCGCCCCATTTGTCATTTTTGGACACTCGAAAACGCGAATGAAAGTCGGCTTGATCACACATAAATCTTTTTTTTTTCTCTGCTGCCTTCCATTACACTGGAATCGGCATTTTGAAAGACACGCTTCAAGTCAGAGAAGGACCGTCTGAGCTAGTTCTCCACTTGGCCTTACAGCGCCGTGGGGCCACAGCTGTTACGTGGCAGGGATCCAGCGGAGTCCAAGCTGGAGGTCTTGGCAGGACACAAAAACCACGTCTTCTTGTCTCTATACACTTGAGCTGCAATCTTTGGATTCAGTCAATTAATGGGTTAGTTGATCTGAAAATCGTTTCAGTCTTTTTTCAAGCTAAAATGTCAAACATTTCCTGGTTCCAGCTTCTTAAATGTGAGCATTCGTTGCTTTTCTTTGTCATTCGTGACAGTAAATGAAGACAGTTTGGGTTTTGGACCACTGGTTGGACAGAAAGTAGCAATTTGAAGACTGTGGGAAATGTTGTGGACTAAACCAGGGGGTGCCAAAACTGAGGCTGAATGGTGGACAGCAGCCAAAAGCAAACACCTGCTGTGTAAATATGCTAAATGGTACCACGCTGTAAATAGAAGTGCTGAGAAGCACGTGAGGAAAAAATAATCGTGTTTGTTTAGGCATGAAAATCGATTAATGAAATGATGAAAAGCTAAAACCCTGTATCACCGGTTTCAGACATTTTTCAAGACATTCGCTGGTTCCCGCTTCTCAAATGTAAGAATTTCACGCTTTCCTTTAACATTTAGGATATCAAATGAAGAGTCTTTGGGTTTTGGACTGTTGTTTGGACAGAAGAAACAATCTGAAGATGTCCCTTTGGGCTCTTTTGGGATATCTTTTTAAATTTTACAGACCAATCGATCTAGTTGCAGCCCTACTACACGCTTAGCTCTTTTTAAAAAAGCCAAAGAACTTCCAAAAGTCTGTTGGATCGTTGCTTACGTCGTTTATCCACCCTCAGGTTAAACGCTCTGGAGCCTCAACTGTTCTCTACAGCCACCACAGATAAGAGTCTGAGGTTTTTTTTTGAAGTCCTGGATCCCCTGACTCATATGTCCACATGGGAGCAGGTCATTTAAATCAGTGTCAGACTAAACATCAGCTCAACAGCTGCTCCCTCAGAGCACTCGGCTTGCTTCAGCGGCTCCTGGAGAGACTCTGTGCTGCAAACCAGCTCAGTATCCGAACTCCTCGTCACCACTGAGTCACAGCGCTGCTTCTACTCTGCTGATCCTGCTACCGCCACACTCCTGGGTTCCACCGCAGATTATGCTCTCTGACTCTTCTCAATCAAGCGTCCCCTCAGGCGCCGAGCAGGACAGAGCAGCAAACACCTGAGCCCCAACAACAAGTTGGAGCCATGTGCATGCCTCAGCGAGAGGGCTCACATGTAGCATCATTTCATACATGATTTCATCCCTGTGCCACCAGTTAATGAGCCAGATCCACAAATTCCCATTGGCCACGATATAGGTCAGGTCTGTCCATTGGGGCGTGATGCCACGGCACATCACTGTATGTCCTCCTCTCACAGCACGCCCTGAGAGATGGGATTGATGTTCCTGATACTGCTTAGCAATACTAATTATGTGCACTTTGCAACCTGACAGGCAGCGCTCAGGGAGAAATAATGTGATGGATGGAGGCATGTGCAGCCACAGCAACACACTGGATCCAGTGTGTGATAGCATGGAGTCATTAACTGTTAGATATTAAAAAATGGGACTGGTGGGCAAAAGTGGAGCAAAAGAAACTGCACACAGCAGGGCTTTTGTGCAGCGTGACATTTCTGCCTGTAATAACACTATCCATCAGTGTTTGGGTGAGTTATGCGGGGATGGTTTCGGTCGCTCTCACATGTGCTCTGCAAATGAAAGAAACGGTGTAATGGAGCCATACTCACCTAAAATCCCAACAACAAAAAGTTTCAGCACCGCGAACTCATTTGTATCCATCACGCTGTGGGAATCCAGGATCACTCTGAATGAAACCTCAGCTGCAGCTCCGTGGGAATGAACATTTGTAGCGGACCATTATTGACCAAAAAAAAAGAAATTAAAAAAAAAAAAAGAATTATCCCAAATGTGCAGGTCCGACTCCCATCATGCTGTCATGGGTCGACAGGAATGTGGATGAAGGATCTGGAAGAAAGGAGGTGGGGGGAAAAAGTGGAAGAAGAAGATGCGAGAGAAAATCGGATCCCAGAGCGTGGTGTGTGACTCGGGATGGTCGCGACCACTTCTCCTGTGAGGAGTCACAGCTCAGGACCAGTCCCGCTGTCCTGCATCCTCCGTGGGAGGAGGAGGGGGAGGAGGAGGAGGGAGGAGGAGAGGGGAGGAGGGAGGAGGTCTACTGAGTTACTGTGCACTTAGTCCCTCTCATTCTCCCGTTCATTTCCATTTAAATGTGAGATAACATACAGAGCTTTACGCACAGAAGCATTAGGAATCCAGTAAATGCGCCAATAAAATGGTCACAAGGCACAGTTTTTTTTATTATTATTATAACAGACATCTGAACACACACACACACACACACACACAATTACATTTAATGGAGCTGTCGTGTCAAGCGTGCCCTGTAACAATTTTCATCAAGTCATGCCGTGATCGAAAATAACACGTCATAACTCTAATATGATTGATACGTGATTACGATCATCTAACGTTTAATCTCTCTTTAATCAGGCTGCATCCCTGAAACAACTGTCAGAGTCAGACGAACCTTTATTTTTTTTTTTTCTGTGCAGCAACACTGACCTCTGCTGGTGGCTGGCGAAATTGCACCCCGATCAGACATTTAGTCCAGACTGCCCGGATTCACTCAAAAGAACAAACAAAACCAACAAACAATTCTAAATTCAGTGTAATTGGTCATATTTAAAGGTGCATTCTGTAGTTTTGGAGAATACATTAATGCCTAAACAAACAAAATACATTAACTGTGACGGAGACTTTGTTTATTAAGTTTATTCAGGCATTAAAAAATCAGTCAGTGAAGATCTTTCGCTTCTGGTTAACTTATTTCCCCAAAACTGCGTAGTCCACCTTTAAGTAGAAACTGAGCCAAGAGTTGCTGGTAGGTGATGGAGAGTGTTGAAGTCTGAAAGACGTTTGTTCTGTTTTGTTTTGTCAGTCTGGAGGAACACAGACTCTCACAGACAGTTATGAACCACTTATCATCAATAAGCTCCTCACAGGTAAAATAAACATGTCTGCCAAAATATGCTCCACTATTGCCACACTGCTTTTAAATGGCCCACAGCACAAAAGCCATCATAATAAAGTCTATGCACCACTAATTTGGGGCTTGAGGGATGATGAATAGTTGGAATCAGTTGTTCTAAATGATCTTAAATCACCAGAGGCCGTATTTGAGGTTTTTATTTTTCTTCTTTTTTATGATGATTGTTGTATGATTGATTTTAGTGCCTAATGTGCCTGAGAACAGAGTATTAATGAGTTTGGGTCATTGCGACATTAGTCGCGTTGTATTTTCTGAATTAGCACACATGATCATGTGGTTTAGCTTTAAATTAGCTTTTATTTAAGGATTTTCACAAACCAAATCCGTGAATACATATAGATTTCTGGCAATAATTTAGCAAACTTAGTGTCTTTGTAGCTGATCAAAATGTTTGATAATGAGCCAACACATGAAAATGATTATGCCTCCAGTTTTTATCTATATCAAATTTTAGAAGACATCGTCACCACAATTGGTCTGTTATATGATGTCTGGCTCCTGACCAATCAGTGCTCAGAGGGATAATCTGACATATTTGGTTACTAGTTGTTTTACAGATTTAGATTTTTTCACACATAGCAGTTGTACAATGTTTGGACTCTTGGCTGGACAAACCAAGAACTGTGAAGGCGTCACTTTGGGTTCCGGGCAGTGGAGGAAAGAGGACAGAAAATCTGTTAACAAATATGAACACAGTTACATTACTCAGAGTTTTGGTTACTTTTTAACTGTCAATAACAAGGTTTTTGTTTTTCTCAATCTTCAATCTAAATTACTGTCTACTCCTGCTTTATTCTGCTCAGTGGATATTTTTACAAACCAAACAGCCAATAAATGAATGGAGAAAATAATTAGTAGATTAATGAAAGTTGCAGTTCAATACAAAATCGCTCAACCAACTGAGTGTGAGGATGATGCTTTCACAATAATGTAAGAGTGATGATAATGCAATCATATAATATAGGCCTATAACAGTCAGAGAGGACATTTTACTGTTACTTTGAATACTTTTAAGTATTAAATATTAACTGGACGACATTGTTTTACTTATGCAACATTTTAAATGCAGTAATGTCACTTGTCGCACAGTGTGATATCTGTACTTTCACTTGAGTACGGGATCTGAATAGTGCCTCCAGGAGAAGGAAATGGCCGAAGGGGGCACTTTTCAGGAAAGGGACGCAGCCGCCAGTAATCAGCTGTCTGTCTGCCAGGAGGTGTTGAACTTTCACCTCCACATTGACGATGATGATGGTGATGATGGTGAGTGGCACCGAGTGGACACCTGGCGTGCTCGCTGTGAATTCCTCTCCACATTTCTAAGATGCGCCGGTGTGACCGCTGAATGCTGACCGAACCGGTTAAAATAGGATGTCAACAAGTGACGCAGGAGAGTCGGAGCTCAGAGTTGTTGTAGGAGGAGAGACAGCTACGCCTCAGTACGGGACAGCACGAGCAACACGGTGTACAGCCGCCAGGTACGTCCACACGGCTCCAAACTACCCTTTAACAGCGATTTTAATCTTTGCTTTGTGTGCGCTGCTCTTCCTTTCAGCCCGCTTCATGTCGCCGAGCACTTTCTGTGACTCTGTTTTAGCGTGCTGGAGACTTCTGAGCCGGGGCTCGAGCGCTGTTCTGCGAGCCCTCGCCGAACTCCGTGTGCAAATCTGCATGTTTAACGTTGCAACGCGTGTCCGGACGAATTTCACGACTCTCACAGCCCAGCGAAGACGTCTCACGGTTCAAGGCTTGGTTCGAGCGAATTCGGCGCTAAGCTGCTCCAGCGATATGACATTTTATACCCGGTTCTCAGCTCGGAACTGCCCTCACGTTACTGTGTTTGGCAGATGGATGCGCGAATAACTTGAGAAGAAAGTCGAATGTTTTTCACTACAGAGTGTTTTGTGTGCTACTTTGTGTACAAGCAGCTGTGCTGTTGATCAGAAGTGGCTGCTCACGAGTCGTGTGCTCCTTGGTGTTGGTGTACGGAAGTTGCCAGATTTTTGACGGAGGTTCGGTGGGACACGCTCCTCTTCTGACTTATGAAGCGTGACGTATCTGGCTACACTTGCAGAGGTTGAATGTAGGAGATATGTAAGCAGGTTTTTGGAGTGAATGCTGTAGTGTATGAACTCATCTTAGTCTGGTTATGCAGCTTACATGCCGCCCAAGACTAGATTTGTATGGGTGTATTCAGTAATCCACATAGGCCTACTGCAAACCAGCATCATTTGGCTGATGTATTATGGAGCAGTTCAGCTTTGGTGGCTTAGCAGGCGAGCTCATACATGCACATCCAGGCTCGCAGTATCTCAAAGATCCCGGCATGGATGCAAAGTGCAGCTGCCTGTGCACGTCCAGAGCCTTACCACTGTAACTCATCTGCACATCCTTCTGCTAATTCCCTCTAAACCTCTCTACTGTATACCCATCCATAGGCTCAAAGGTAAACAGCTCTGCTGGAAGCCTGACAGACGCTGAAGGTGCGGCAGCAAACAGGGCAGGTCTTACTTTGTCCTGCCAACTTTTTGTTGCCACTCATCTAGTCAGTACAAAGTCATTAAGATCTCCTTGGATGAGTCTCAAGAAGTTTAGGGTGTAAAATAATTTGCAGTAGTTTTGAACATTGCTTGTATCGAGTACACACCCACACTTCGGTTCAGGCTGGATCTTAGTGGTTATGTAAGTGTTAGCTGGCAGATAGAGCGGGCACACACCCACAGCGAGGCTGACCTCAAGTGAAGAATACACCGACATACTTGTATGAGACACACACTGCACATAATGGTTGCAGCCCAAATAGCCTCTCAGAGGATAACAATTAGTCATCAGCTCGCAGAGCATGAAAACAAACTGAGGGGAGGTTCACACAGTGCTGATAACTGATGTATGTCACATGGCTGCAGCAGCCCTGACTGGTGGTTACAGGTTGTTTCATTTTGTCAACACCGGATTAGAGGTCACTAATGCCTGAGATTAATTTTAGGGATTTTACTCTTAAAATGGGATATACTATAAACTTAAAAAACATTCAATTAAATCCATAGAAAATAAGGGTGTCCTTTTACCCTGATGCATTAGAAAAAGTCAGGTTGCACCCAACAGTTACTGTCTTTGTCAAATAATCTCTTAATTATTTTTTAAAGCGCTTGTTTTGCTTATGTAAAGCTAGAAAATAGAGACGTTTTAAAATCCTCTGCTTGACTGACTTGTGATCTGTAAAGTCAAACAGAGACAAGTTAAAAAGAGAAAACTGAGAAAAACAGAAAATCCTGACATCTGAGCAGTTTGAACTAGAGTATGTTTGTCTTTTTTTTTCTTTTTGCTCATCACAATTAACTATCAACTAATATGGTAATTCCCAGTTGGGAATACTTGGACTGCCAGACTTTCTGTGGCATTGACGAGGAGCTCCCTGGAAAGATTATTTTCACTGTTAATTTGTCGTGGATTTTTTGCAATTGATACTGATGACTGATGATTACCCACGTTTATGCACACATGAAATGGAGAAAGGCCAAAATGAAATGAGCAAAGATTAATTGATTAATTAATCAACTAAGTAATTAATATGACCTTCTTCTTGTTTCTTGGTTGGTCACAAACCAACTTTCAAGCTGCAAACAGCCACCTGCTGAATCGGAGTTTGTAAATGCTGCATCTGGTTTCATCTCAATGTTTTTATTCGTAGACTACAATTTCACAGATACAGATAAATAGCTGATAACATGAAATGTCACGCATTGGGCTGATAAATGTCATGCATCACTAACATGTATTCATTCAAAGCTGCAGCCACTGATCTGCTACGGGCAGTGTGGCTTATCTGCGATGATCAAAGGTCGAAACAACAGGAATGTAAACGGCAGCAATTTTAAAAATAGATGAATGGTTCAAGCCATTTTTCAAGCCAAAACAGTATTTGCTCATTCCAGCTTTTACAAATGTCAGGAGTTGATTCTTTTCTTTGCCATATAGGACAGCAAGCTGAGTCTGAAGTCTTTGGGTTTGGAACTATTGATTGGACAACATAAACAAACTGAATATGTCAACTTTGGTTCTAGAGAATTATGATGGGCATTTTCTGACATAATATGGACGAAACCATTAATCATAAAAATGATCAAATAATAATCCACAGATTCAACAACTATAGTTAAACTGCTGCCTTCCTACTTCCTATCAATCATAGCACTGATATTGCTGTGATATGATCCGCTTTCTTCTGTTGCCTGCAGGAGAGGTGGGATTAAAAACACTCCGTACCATCAATATGGAAGGCGTGTTGGCTTTGGCACGGAGCTAGCTGTTGAAGATCTCCCTCCCGCCAATCCTCCCTGCTCATTTTTCTCTGTGTCTCTCTCATGTCATGTCACGTCAGGCTTTTTTACAAGCTTAACAGATATTAAGCTCTAATGGGGCCCATGAGTCGTCCCTGAAGGCAAGGTGGATAGGGATAGGTGGAGACGTTCAGTGGTATTAAGGAAGGTCAAGAGAGACAAACCAAAGGGCTTCACTCTTTGATCACACAAAGCACTGCGGTTTACACAAAGACTATTGATCCTAGGTAGCAATTTCCATCCACTTATAAACCTCTGAACTGAGAGAGGGAGAGAGAGGGATCCTGGAATGTCCTGTGACAGATAACTGCTTTGGTTTATTTGTTATGTTTCACGTACAAAGGTTGCGGTGACACGTACATCCATTTTTAGATAACTGCCTCATCCACGTTGTGGTGTGATCGTCGTGCTCGGCAGTTGGAACACTAGCGTGGGTTCAGCGTTGGGTTGCAGCAGTAAATGTGCATATGCATGTTTTAGTGACTGTGTGAGTGGGTGTGTTAGCTCTGCGCTCTGGTTGTAAGAGAGAAAGTGTGGTGCGAGCAGAGTCGAAAATTGTTATATAACCGCAGCTTATCAGTCGAGCACTGCCCCGCTGATAATATGAGGGAAGCATGACCGGTTGAGCTTCATTCCGTGAACCTTTAGCACTAATTACATTTTTATACAAATCAGATTACGAGAAAGGGAGAATGGTGTATGTACATCGTCAGCTTATCATTCAAACAGTCATATTTAAGGCAAAAACACCACATTTTTTTTTTGTATATGTACAAATGTGAGGCTATATAGCCCTGTTCACCCACGATGAGCATTACCTGTGAACCTCTCGTAATGTAATTGCAGATTAGACTGTGATCCCAATCCCATGCAAATCTGCTGTGTCTGTCATTTGTAAAGTGAAAAATTCTGCCGCATATTTCCCCCCATATTTTGCCAAACAAAGAGTTTCTGTGATAATATCTGTCTTGTTTGGTCAGACAACTGAACTGAGACATCTGATCACAGCTCATAATCAACAGCTGTGCTATGAGGATGGCTATATTGGCATTTAAGGGTGATGGCAAAGAATGTTAGGAACATATTCAAGTACAGCCACAAGGCATATTTTACTTCATTAAAGAAAAAGAAGCATAATTGTATTCATGCTTGTAACAAATGTAGAAAGTAGGCAAATTAAATCTCAATTATTTGATGGCTATAAAATATGCTTGTCTTCTGAAAATAGACGTCACACAGACATATCATATCCATGAGATAATGTCAGGAAATCCAACAGACTTTGCTTATCCTCCTGCTAATGAACCACACAAACACAATCGTTTGGTGGTACTTTCTAGATTACAAGAGGTGTACTGCTAAAACTAGAGCCGTGCAAAAAGGACTTGTAACAGTAAACAGAATGTCTTTTGGTTTTGGACTGTTTGGTTGAACAACAACATGTTATCTTGGGCTGAAGCAATATTAGACAGACACTTTAAAAAACAAAACAATGAGCCAAGAAAATATTCACCAATTTTATGCTGGGCCAGAAATGGGATGCTTCATATTTAAGCTTGATTAATGTCTGTGGATTAAATGGTATGTGCACAGCCACTGAAAATATGCCAATGTGACTACATGTTGGGGCTACGGAGATACCAAATGAGGACTACAGGAACAGTTTCTAATGCAAGTAGATATTGGCACTGTGGGGAATATGATTAAGTCACAATTATGTACAATACATGTGTAGTGTTGTGGTGGTGCTGTAGACAGGTGACAGCTATGAAACAAAACATAAGATGCAGGTACAGTATCTACAGTAGGACTATGATTACGTCCTTGTGTTGACCTAATTTTGAACTGTCCCTCAGCAAGAAGCACTGTCTGTCTCTGTGCTTCACTGTGGGGCTGCACAGTCAGCTGCAGGATACGAACTTGAGCCACTCTAAAAAATCCTATGCATTAGAAAAAGTCTTAAATCATTTTAGTAATGGTAACTTTTTTGCCCTTTTTTTTTCTTTTTCAGAGAACAGCAAAATGAAACATTCAGTGAAAGGTTCAGGAACCATTTTGATGAAACCGCAACTAGACAGCAGTGTCACCCATCAGCCATCAGACAAGAAGAAACTCAGAAAGGTGACACACAAAAATCACATGCACATGAGGCACATATTATCTCTGTCAAATGTTTGAATTTACATAAGTGAGCAGAACATAATCCCCTATTCTGAATCTATTACAGCACTAACACAGGAAGCAGCTGCCCGTTGTGGTGATTCACAGGTCCAGACCCAGAAGCCAACTGGACCCAGATTCACCTCCTGCCTCTCCATCAGATGCTCCAGGAAGCTAGGCCCTGACAACCCAGAGCTAAGAATCAAGAAGAATTTAGACCCCTGTCTACACAGGTAAACAAGAAATACATATACCCTGTGACAAATGTTAATGAAATTGAGCACTGACCATGAATGCAGAAATGATTTCCCTCCGAGTCACAGTTCAAGGAGTAACATGACTTCACTCTTCAGTTAAGACATGGGTGTAGATAAATACTTCAAGCATTCATCAGGGTCCTTAGGCCATTAAATATTTCAGACCAGGAAGAGAAGCACCTGGCCCATGACAATGTTTTCTGCAATATATGCATTCAAAATGACCCCTTGTGTGCCACTGAAACCCTAGAGTACACAGCAATCAAGTCTAAATGTTCCGACCTGAGCAGAAAAATAAGATTTAATGACACAATGAAGCTGGTAAATCTGCGAAGACTGGGAAGTGATGGGGAGGTGCGGGACAATCATATTATTACTTAATATCTGTTAAGCTATTATATCATAAAAAGACAGCAGCAAGGTGATAGGCTAACAGTGAAAGAGTGTCGCTGCGCTATTGGATAGATGTGTCCGGGTGATGTTAGCAGCTGAAATCAATTGACGGCCCCAAATAATGACAGGCCAGTAAGAGTGAGTATAAGTGAGAGGGGTGAATGAAAGGGACGGTATGAGACTTTGGCGAGAGCTTAATTTTACAAGAGATTTATTAGTTGCTTGTTACTGCAGGTTGGTGAAAAATAGATTTTTAGAAGCTTCACTATTCTTTCGTGAAAAATTGTATCTTGAAGATGAAATGTCATTAATCGGAAATGTAAAAGTTCTCGACTAGGGATGGGGCAATATAAGATTTCATTGCAGATCACGATAAAAAGAAATACGTTTATCGTGATGTAATTCCATTGTTTGGATAATCATAAATCAGAATGATTGTAAACATTTTCACGTCAGTGATTTGAAAAATCTGTCTAGTTTGACAACCTACATATTGACTTTCTAATTTATTTTCAAATGCTGACGGCAAACTTCCCACAAAAAAACAGTTAAATCTGATGTGTTGAAATGGATTTGCAACAAAAGTAGGACAGGAAAATGAGGTACCCACCTGCTGAACCCACCCAATCAAGGTGTGCCTAGAGTTTTCCACCCCTGTTTGTTATCTTAAAACAGGTCTTAACCATTCCCTCAACTTTCCGAACAATGAGGTGTTTCAATCATGATTTGGAAGTTGCACAAGCCAACATCCCAGGAGTGGTTTCTGTGGTCTGGAATAGGTACACCTGGCACTAATGGTTGTATCACAAGTCATCTCCAACATTTAGTCAAACAGTAACTGAACCACTGAACCCTGTCTGCATACTGTAGCCTGTGACACACTAACTAGAGCAGTCAGCCCTTTGTATAAATAAGGAGGTGCAGATTATTATGTGACCCCTAAAAGTAGGTTGGACATGATTGTGTTTATGTGTGTTTTCATGAGTTGACCGTATGTTTGTATTGGTCTGCATTTGAACGTCACACTTCATGCCCCGATAGCCAGTGTAGGAAGATAAAAAGCTCTTACCGCCCTTTCAGCAGCCCAGCTTTACAGTCTTTACCCAACTTATCACAAATAATTTACCTGCAAGCTGTTTCTTTGCCTGACAGTACTCCCTGTAGTCAGCAGTACAAGAAAAAATTGGAGTCCTATTAGGTTAGACTTGTTGCTTTTTTGGTTGCATAATTGCTTTAGAAATTGTGTGTAATGAAAAAAGAAGGTATATGCCGAATATTTTCCTGAAGCATACTGGAATACACGTGATGCAATGCCAAAGATTATATTGGCCTTGTGACTAGAGGTCAATGATATAACTGGCTTTATATGCTCAAGGGAGAACACACCCATTTTTCCTGCCAGCTAGCCACCTGCATTCTTTCATGCCATCCATGTCCTTATATAGACATGTGTTGAGTGTGTGTGATCATGTGTGGTCCATGTGCTGCATGCACCTGAAAATACCATGCAAGTGCTGTCATAATTTCGTTAAAAGGTGTGACTTTAGTGCACCTGTGACAGTGGGAAAACTGTTAAGTAAAGAGAGAGAGAGGGAGGAGGAAAGGAATGCTGACCATCCTGTTGATCAACATTGCAGTGGCAAAATGATCTCCATGTGATCCTTCAGTGTTTCACAAAAACATTACAGTAGAGCACAGGAAACTCTAGGTGACCAAAATGAAGGTGATTTTTTTTTTTATTTAAAAGCAGCAACAGTTTATTTTCACTGCCTTATCATGAACATACTGGTCTGATCTAGCTGTTCCTAGTGCTTATGTCTTAAGTCTTGTCAGTCACCTTTCTCAGTATCAAACATTTCACAGTTCATTATTGTATGAGTTCCAGACAGGTGTCTATTACATGTCTATTACATATGTATGTGTATATATACATCACAGTAAGCACATAAACACATAGAGTACAGCTTACATGATGAACTTAAAACTCAAGTGACCTAGATTATTAAATGCTGTGTCATGTTTATTCTGTACTACAGTCATTTTTAATGTGCATATCACATCCAGCAATAACAAAATTAAAGTCATATTTATTGATTGATTTATTTACTTACTTACTTATTTATTTAAAGGAAATCCAACAAAAACAGCTGCCCAGTATGTAAGAAAATATGTGATATATTGGTCTAACTTGAGTCAGTGTTGCTCTCATAGCTCATATTTAGGGGATACCTAATGTTTTGTGCAAACTGTACATTATGTACAATCTACAGTTACAGTAGGTGACAAGTCTAATCGCAGATGGTATTCCTAATGGGTTTCATGACTTCTGTCTCCTGTTTTACCAGTTTAACTGAAACACAGAGGACTGAGACTGAGATCAGCAGCTGTCAGGTAAGAATTAGCCACAATCTTGAGCATTACTAATGAATGAATGTTGTCAAGTGACAAGTTCATAGCCTCTGATATTCTTTGAAAACCACATGAAGCAGTTTTCTGTGAAATCATCAAAACATAATAAGTGACATTGTGTACTCTTGAGAACATGAGTCTGGTTATCATTTCAAGAGTTAGAAAAGACAGGGTGTGTGTGCTTTTGTGTGTGTGTCCTTGGAAATCGTTCATGTCTTTCTAAATAACCTGTTTGTCAGGGCCTGAATCTCTTAAATAGCTACACCATGGGAACAGACACTAAGCAAAGCTCTGGCGTCTGCAAGCACACAATTTGAATATGAGATAGGCCACTGTTGCATACAGTAATTTGCAGAAAGCATTTTACTTTAGTGTGCCACTAATTTGCATAGGTATGTTCAGATAAGGTCAAGTTGACAAATGAAAAGAGTTAGGCTTTAATGATACAGCTAGACATATCTAATAAGTGGTAACAGTAAAGAAATATAATGTGGAATGTTGTGTACTCATGTGAATTGTTTGCGCAAAAATAATTTAATTCAATTAATTTATAATGAAGATTCTAGTTTGGTAAAACAAAAAAAGGTTGACATCTGGTCAATTGCAATAATTGGTCTTCTCTTTACAGGTTAATGGACAAAGATCACCAACAGACATCTCTATAAAAGCAGTCGGTGACTCTACATTATATGAAAGGATCCCAGCCAAGAAGAAAGAAGTCACAGTTGTTTGCAATGAACTGGGGATTTCCCGGGACTTGACTGTAACTCACAGTTCCTCAAATGGGGAAGTTCGACCATATAAGTGTAATGGCTTGCGCACACTTGATTGTGGATCACAACCAAGGACTTGCACTAGATCAGTTGAGTTAGAGGAAGAACATACAAAGTTTGAGAAACAAACTGATCCTGTGGAACTATCCAACCCGACTAGAACCATGCTGTCTTCCACTGTGGTAACAGTTCTTGCCCCACACTTGAGTGGCCGACCAAGACGGCTCAAAAGGTTTGACGGAACTAGCAGTTCAGAAGCCCAGGGGAATTTACAAGATGTGACCAACACTATGGAAAACCATACACAAGAACGCTTTCAGGGGCCTATGGACAGGTTATTGACAGAAAGATCGCAAGCCCAATCAAGGTTGCCATTTCCAGGTACCAGAAGCAATACAGTGGGCTGGTCAACTAATAGTGGTCCTGCAAGTTTGGACTATGAATCCAAGAGGAGAATGATTCAGACTGTCTCTTTGGATGTTAACACTGGAAGAATGGGCAGTAGGAATAGAGATGCAGGTGCTTTAAACCCTGTAGCCACAAATGAAACACCTGTGTCTCCCTTCTCCCCTGGCTCAAATGAACAACGGAGGAATCCACAAACAGGACATCAAGGTGAGCTGTCATCTTTAAACTCAAAACCAACAACCAGCAGTCTACTTCTGTATTTGAGAGAAGAGTTAAGAGTTAACTCCAATGGCAAGAACTCTAATGCAGCCTCCACACTTTCTCAGATAAACCTCTCACCTCTGAGCGGTTCGCCAACTGATCGAGATGGAAAAGTATTCACACCATACCTGTCTCAAATCGTTAACAACAATAATGTACAGGAGAGGTCAAAGTCCCTCCTCTCCCCGTCGTCTTATTCTTATAAGACAACTGAAACTGGGTCCACCCTTTCCCCATCATCTTCCAATGGAAGAGGATGGACCACACTTGAATCACGGTTCTTTCCAGCATCACCTACAAACAAAGATGCACAAGATGCACCATTTACCCAACAACCTCAAACAACATATAGGACCCAAACCGATCTTTCTTGTTCCAAACAGGCATTTCTAAGTGGTGGAGCATCAGAAATGCAACAAAGTTGCAGGGGCTCGGACATAAGTAAAGACTTGTTCGCAGATAGCTCAGTCTCCTCAACCAGACATACCACATATGACCTCTCTGCCCTCCAAAAAACACACTCCCTCCCTAGAAGGACCACCCTGACATCCACTTCCTGGTGGAAACAAGTTACCCAGGAATCTGGTCCCCCCCTAAAGCCCAATGAAGCAACCTACATCAAAGACAAGCCGAACACACCCGTTGTTTCACCCTGTAATGATAAATATGACTTGGCTTCTCCAAGTCCAGTTGACAACAAAATATTTAGCAGTTCAATCCTCAGAGACAACAACAACACAGCGGAGTCAGTTTACAAAGGTAACATGAACCTTTGTATGAAGACACAGGGCGGAACTCACAACCTCAAACAAAGAAATGCTGAGGACTCACGTGACCATGAATCAGACAGGCTTGTCAAACAGCTTCATGGCTCCAATTTAAATATCAGGGAACCACAAAAGCCTCACAGTGTGCCTGATGTTCTGTCCGGTTCTAAAATTAGCAGAGCTACAGCTCAAACAATACTGAGTCACACAGAAGATCTCACCAAGCATGACGCAAGTAATAGTGCATTAACAGCGATTGTAACTGTATTACCACCTACTTTGCTAAATCCCAAAAGCCTAGAAACACCCACTGAGAGCAACAGCAAATACAAAAACAATCATTGTACATCCAATACCAACACAGCCCCCGCATCTCCTCACACCAGGAACCCTCAAAGGTTTTCCAAACCATCTCTTTCTCTTCCTACCACCACTCTCACTAGTCAAGCTCTTACCTCTAAAACTGCCTCTGGTCTCCCCCTAACTGGAAACACTAAAACTAGTTCCTCCTTTTACTCTAATCCAGTTGCTTCACAGAGCAATATTCATGCTTCATCATATACCAGCTCTTCTTCCCAAACACCCAAGTTCACCAAATCAGGTAATGTCACACCTCTTGGCTTTGAAAGATCCTATGCTTCAGTTCCAAAGCCTTTTCACCCTAAAACTGTGTCCAGCCCTATTCCCACAGCCAGTGCTTTGACTAAAACAAACTATAGTCCTGTACAGTCTACTGTGTCCACCATCTATTCATCTCCATCTGCCAGCCATCCGTCAGCCACAACTGTCCCCAGCCAATCCCTTCTTACTCCTCCTCTCACTCCTGCCCTTTCATCTTCTCCCACCACGTCTCTCTTAACCCCCCCTTCCACGCCAGTCATTACCAGCCCCACCTACTCAGACAGATCCAACCCTAAGGAAGGGAGGACATTTTCAAGCAGCCAAGAAGGAGGCGCAAAGAAACTGCGCCCCAATGGGGAGGCAAAGAGGGTCAGACGAGTGACATGGGAGGACTCGGTGGATCTGCAGCATTCTGAGCCCGTCAAAGTTGAGAAGCCAGAGCCATCTCATGTCCCAACAAGCTCCCCATCTCCGTCCAGGTCCTCACAAAGCATGAGAGCGCAATCCATCTTTTCCTTTCTAAGATCAAGCAGTCCAACCACAGGTACAAATCCTCTTTGCTCTACTACCCCTAAGACCTCCAGCATACCGGTGGTGAAAGCAGGGCAGTATCGATCCTTATCATCTGACTCTGCTGATTTAGTATCCAGAGAGCGTGAGAGATCTAAGCAAAGACCTAGTGACACTATGATCTCTGACCATGGAGGAAGGGACACACCCAGACAGGAGAGGACGCCATCAGTGGAGTCTGGCACAGTTCAGTGCCGTGCCTCTGCTCCTCTCTCTCTCCCTCCAGACTTTTCAAGTGGTTATAAGCTACGATATAGCTCCCCACCATATTCTGCTCTCATGTCTTCCAGGTCATCAAAGGGCGAAACTAAGACAGTTACCTCCAGATCACCCCTTTTCCAACAACCCTCACAGTTGAATTATACCCCACATCTTTCCACACATACTGACCCAGTTGCAGTCAACACCTTACTTATGTCCAAACCCCCTCTGTCACCCATCAGTCTGCCAAGGCCCCTATTGTTGCCATCCCAAAACAAAACTGCCACCAGAGAAAGCTTAAAGTGCGGTGTTTCAGAAAATGATCAACTCAACAATAATCTGTGCAGCAACAGCCAAGATCGCCATAATGACCAGATATTACTTGTCAACAACAGAGTTAATATCAGCTCACAGTCTCTGCCAGGAGATAGGGCACACAGCTCCTCTACATTTGTAACTGAGACCCTGGTTTACAGGTTGAAATCTGAAGTAGATACAGCTACAGTTGCCCCAAAGGACACCACACCTCTGCAACATATTGCAAACGCACCAATTTCTATGGAGACAAATTTAAGTCAGCAGTCACACAGGCTGCTGAGTAAAGAAGTAGCAGGTAAACCACATAGTTCTTCAGATCAAGGATCCAGTGGAAGCAGCTCAACAGGGAGTCAGCCCCGTGATGGTGATAGCTCCAACAGAAGAATGAAGGAGAGTGTACTCGGTAAAAGCAGATTTTTTTCAATGGAGAGCAACAATGAACAAAGCCCGAAGAGAAGCCGATTTGTACTGAAGAAAAGTGTGAGCACACCAAACACCAATCTATCAAGATCAGAGTCAGACAGGGCCAGTAAGACTAATAACAAAATGGACCAGGTCCTTAACAAACTGAGACAAACATTCAGCACTAGACGGTCTGATGATGACTCGTCGTTCCCATGGAAGTGGAAGCGAGCCTCTCAAACACCTTCTGTAAGTGGATCGAGTGACATCAGCAATGTCAGTGATGCCACTGATGACAATTCCAAAACTCCAGAGAAGCGAGAGCAGGAGAGAGGGGTGATGCTGAAGGACAATGAAAAGGTAACTGATATTACGAACAGATGGGCACAAAACAGATACACTCTCACATCACCCTCTGCTTCCGGGAGCACAATGACAGGAGATAAGTTTTACATTTGGTCAGAGAGATCAACTACAGAAACTGACCAAGACGAGCAACATACTTGTGCAGATCACAAGTCTGAAAGTAAAATCAAACCTCATTTGACAATCCACAGCCCAACAACTGACCAGTTTGACTTTTTCAAAGACAACAGGACAGATTATCAACCAGCAAACCAGTTCCTGTCTTGTAGAGACCCCAGTCCCGGAAGGAGCTCTAATCTCTCTTCTGCTTGTCCAACTCAGTTGGGGAAGTCTGCATCCAGCCCCAGGAGCCCCTTCTCACCCTTCTCCTCTCTTTCCCCTGTCTCATTTCCTTCACCTGATAATACAGATGACAGTGTCTTCTACAGTCCAAAGCTACAGCGTCGCAGAGAATCCTCCTCACCATGTGAGCCAGCAGAGGGGATAAGCCTGGGGGGTTCTAGAAGAAGCCGGGCATCCACTGGTCCTCCAAGTGCAAGTCTAGGACATGACAAGGAAAGCTTGGCATCCTCCTATGCAGACTTAAAGTACGGCATTGAGCCTGGGAGGTCATTTTCTGTGAGTTCGGTTTCGTCAAGTCGACCATCAGGGCCTGGTCGCATCTCCACTGGATCCAGGTTCATGAGTGTGGGTGACCTCTCTCAATCTGGCTTGACTTGTGGAGGCACAAGCAAGGATCTAGATCACTGGTCTGTTACTTCTGATTGGACCACACAATATGATTGCCAGCCCAGTAAGGACGGTCGAATTTCATATTTCCCCAGTGACCCTGGTAAAATGAGATCGAGATCTCTTCCTCGATCACTGACGAGGTGCCTGTCAAACTGGAGCTCCGGGGTCTCTGCTTCTCCACCTGTAAATACCACAACCTCAAAGCCAGCACGCCTTTGGAGCCCAAACATGAACATTTGTCACTTTGCATGGGATACAGAAGGCCCCCCGACCCCTCCTCCAACCCCCCCTCTGTCACCAGCATCCAGGCGAATGTCCCAACCTCCCAGCCTGTCCTCCCCTACCTTTCCAAGCTCATCAGGAGCACAACAGCCAGCGGACAGCCAGTCCTCTAGAGGACGTTTGCCCTCCAGAGGATATATATCCAGCCTTAGCACTTTTGAGGAGTCTTCAGACAGTGGCTCAGACACAACAACAGATGATGAATATTACTTAGAAACAGCTGAAGGAGAAGAAAAAGAGACAGAATTGTGAAAGCAGAATCATTTCTTTAAATCCTCCTTGCTGTCAAGTCTCTGTGTTCCTGGACTTCATTATCTACAAAGAGGAGAGGGACATGAGAACTAAACATCCACAAGAAGACAAATGGGCTTACATGTAATGTAAAGTGACCTCTTCCTGGCTCTCGTTTTTTTTGTTTTTTATGTTTACTCTCTCATTGCCACAATGCGGACGTGAGGACATTTTGTTGCCTGCATGATTTGCTTTTCTAGAGTAGTGGTTGCTGTCCTGTCAAAAAGACACTAAATGAGCAAGCATGATTTTATCAGCATAGGTTTAAAGATGTGTGTATGTACAGTGAAGTAAATATGATTTGTTTGAGACTTGTTTAACTTTTACAGGTAGAACAGTTGCATGGCACGATTGTAGAAATGTACATCTGTTTAGTTGTTTTAATGATCCAACTACTGTGTAAGGTGAGAATTTTGACATAAGGCTTCTCTTTAGGTTTCCATTTCATCCTGCTTCTTAGTAAGTGCCGAGGTAATGTGGATTAATGTGGTATCATATGATATTTCATCTGTTTTTCTTCTGTTGTTTGAAGATTGAAATTAATCATGGTAAATGTTTTAAGTATAAAGCAGATCCAATTTATTTTCTTTGACACATATTTTTAAATGGGCAGAGTGTAAAAAGTTTTGTTGAAGAGGTTTTTTAAATTCTGCAATTAAATATAATCACACTGTATGTCAAGAAATAACATTTGTTATCAGATATTATAAAAGTACTTTATACAGTGCTTGCCCCTATTTGCACACTGACAAATTTCAAAGTCTTAATATATGTTTTATAAATAAATGTAATATTTCCAACAAGAACTCCTAATTTTGGATTTATGTTTGTGTTAAATGTGTGTTTTTGCTTTACAAGTCGGAGACACTCTTCCTGCTACTTGATGAGCAGCTTTAACCAGATTGAATTCTCACCTTTTTCCCATCCCGCATGCCAAAATAAGTGAAAAGGTACACAGAGTATTGGCATGACAAACAGATGATTCAGCGCCCAGGGCTACATTCAAGTCTGCAGGGGATGCTATTAATCACAATGCTGTGCTGGGTGCTATCTACTTTAAATGGTGTCCGCCATGGGTGGGGCTGTTTTAACAGTTTCACATTATTGAAATGGGTGTTCCCTTTGTTCTTGGCTGTGGCAGCACATAAACTGTTATGGTGATGGCTAGATAAAGCGTCCATTAGACTGGGTGGATTGAGTTAAGTTATTGCATGCATGTACTTTGTGTCATTACTTTCTCTTCTCCGTATGATTTTCACTGGAGAGACAGTCACACTGACACAATACAATCTGCTTCGTATTATTAGCCGTGGCATCATCAGGGAAAGGCATGGCTGCTTCACATCATGTGTCACAGCCTTCAGAGCAGTGATTTTGGATCCGTTTTTCCATCTTACGTCATCATAACAACAGCACAGCTCTGGTGACATGGCAACGGTGTAACACCTCTTCAGCCAGTAGCCTCATTCAGAGCCCTAGTTTGTCCTGCTAAAGACTCGGAAAAGGCACTGAGTCTATGGGGGGCTGATAAAGGAGACTGACAGGGTGTATCTTGTATTTTGTGCTGGATTGGACCACAAGCAGCGATATTTAAGGCTCACCATAGGCTATTTGCTTGGTCTATAGGAATGTACTTGGATTGTATAAGCCAACAGAAACGTATTTTTCTTGTGTAAAAGTTACTTGAGTTAAATAAACTTGCTTTCGATAATTAATATTTTCTTTCACTTTCAGATTCTTTAAAACTGTTTTTTCACTCTGCATCACATAATATGAAGTCTGTTAAGCTGCAGGCTCTGCAGTGTAAAGGTTTAACGTGCACACGACAGCAGTATCAGCTTTCAACCAACAATAAACAGCCTCGTGGGAAGTTGCAGCTGTTTGCATGGTCATACCAGAGGATTGTGTGTGTGTGTGCCCGCGCGCATGTGCGCAACTGTGCAGAGAGTTTAGCAGGTGCAGTTGTCCAAAATCAACAAAAGACGTTACCAAACCAGGGGAACTGCTTTGAACACCGATATAAAGGAGACCAACCATTTTTTTCCTTTTCTTCAGTGTGTTGCATAGATTCATGTACATGTAAAAGGTCTGAAAAGTTAAAAAAGCCCCAAGTCTGTGCCAATGGGAGCTCTCCTCTCCCACAGAAAACAAAGTCCCTGAAATGTCTCGTCAGTAGTCCTGCCTTTGATTCCATGACTGGTTGACATCTCACTCCGTCACCATGTCACACATCTCCATAATTTAGGCCCTATATCCACAGTAGAAGTGTATCCAAATACACTTAATTCATCCACTTCAGCCTTATTCCATGGTATTACTACGTTATTACATCGTAATACTCCGTGATGTCTTTGAGCCAAATCCTTTAAGTACTGTATTTGTTTAACAGATGCATTTATTTATTTTTTCCTCATTAACCACGACACTGGACTGACCCGCTGAAAATACAATAAGACAAAATGACTATTATGTAACATTTGATGTATTCAAGCATTTAGAAATATTTTAACTGTTCCTTTTTCTGTTATTACGGAGAAAGCAACTGTCATAGTGAAGCTCTTTGACCATCTAGTGGTGACTGAGCGTAGTTCACTTCAACTGCTTCATGACGTTGACTTGACGACACTCCAGTGTCTGCTACCCCATCCACCCCCCCCCCCTTTTTTTTTTTAAATGTAAAAAAGTATTTTCTTATAATAAATAAAAAAAAACATGTACAGTATAGGGCTTTATCTCATTTGTTTCCAGGTTTTGCACCATGAGTAACAATTTCAATTGAAAAACTCCCCACCTGGAATCACTTAAAGACGATTTGAGTCATTGAGTCATGCGATTGGTGGTCTCATCCGTCAGCAGGTGTTTTGAGTTCACTCGTGCTTTGTTCTGGCTCATTCCCTGCTGTACCGCCTGTTGCTCAAGCTACCAGCCTGGCAGTGCAGGCTATTGTCTTATTAGTACAGGGAGCAATGGTTTGCACTCTTCCACTCTTGTCATGTCGAAACATGAAAAGCAGCTCTGTTTTCATTTTGTGGTTTGGATTCTGTCGTTGGGAGTTGCCGCGTTAGTTTTCATTATTATTATCTCACCGTGCAGGCCACTATGTTTTTTTTATTTTTTATTTGTCTAATGGTGATCCACTTTCTAAGTCATTTCTTTTTTAACTTTTTCAAATACAGTAAAAAAAACAAAGAGGTGCTTTAAAGCTGTATTTATTCTGTTATCCGCTCATGTTGCATGGAGAATAAAGAAACTAAAACACTACCACAACTAAACAATGTCCTTGAAGATCCTGTTAAAGGCTTCACTCTTCTTCATGACCTTTCTGCAAAAAGAAAAAAATGCAATCAGAACTTTATATCCCTGACAAATTATTAGTGTTACTTACTGTGCATGGCATCATTCTGTATGTTCACTGACCTTAGCACCAGAGTCACGGCTCTTTGCTCTCAGCTTGTTGACCTGACTCTCTGCGATGTCGGCTCTCTCCTCAGCTTCCTCGAGCTCATGCTGTAACTTGCGCAGCTTGCCCAGGTTTGTATTGGACTGTTCCTCCTAAAAAAGAATCAACATCAGAGAATGGGGAAAGAGCTGCTGCAGCACGGTTACTGATAAAAAGGCAAATGGAGTATATTCTATTAAATGAAGGTGCAGTGTTTTGGCTTACAGCCTCCTCTGCTGTACGCTTGTAGGATTTAACTTTCAGTTGCAGCTTGTCCACCAGGTCCTGCAGACGGCTCAGATTCTTTCTATCCTCCTCCGTCTGTTAAATTCGAAAAATATTGCTTGTTAAGGCATAACTTTTTTATCATATGGTGAATGTTCGTGACAGAGTCTGTAGAGTATACCTGGTAGGTGAGCTCTTTGATGCGCCTCTCATACTTGCGCACACCTTTCACTGCGTCACTGCTTCTCTTTTGCTCCAGATCCACCTCATTCTCCAACTCTCTCACCTTGAAAAGAACAGTTATGGACACAGCTTCTGTTAATGCCATAGGAACCTGTATTGTGCAATATACTGCCAGGCACAGAGTGGAAGTTAGAAATTCTCACCCTGGCCTCCAGCTTCTGGATCTGCTTCTTGCCACCTTTCATGGCTATTTGCTCAGCTTCATCCAGACGGTGCTGCAGGTCTTTGATGGTTTGTTCCATGTTTTTCTTCATACGCTCCAGGTGAGCGCTGGTGTCCTGCTCCTTCTTCAGCTCCTCTGCCATCATGGCAGCATCAGTAATGGCCTTCTTCGCTTTCTCCTCAGCGTTTCTGCACTCCTGCACCGCCTCCTCCACCTCGTTCTGAAGCTGAGCTGTGTCGCTTTCAAGCTTCTTCTTCTGGTTCAGCAGGCTGGTGTTCTGCACAGAATTGTTTTACAGTGAACACATAAATAACTTGGACATATTTGCATATCATCATACTGTACTAATGTACAGTGATTAAAGATTTGGACATACCTGAGAGTGAAGCAGCTGAACTCTCTCGCTGACATCCAGCAGTTCCTGCTCCGCCAGTTTACGAGCTCTCTCGGTCTGCTCCACCACAGACCTCAGCTCATCAAGTTCAGCCTGAAGCAGGTTGTTACGTCTCTCCACAATGGCAATGTTCTCCTTCAGATCATCATTGGCACGGAGAGTATCATCCAGCTGCAGCTGAGCGTCCTGTCAAGGAAGATTTTTATTTTTATTCAGCTTATCTAAAGTTAATGTGCTGTTTACATTAACCATATTAAATTCCGTATACTGTCAAATTCTGAATTGTAGTGTATAGTATATTTATGTATGCAAACTTAATCATTGGTCAGAATTAGGCCTACCTTCAGATGAGCATGGACTCCCTTGAGCTGCTTCTGAGCCTCTGCTGCCTGCCTGTTGGCCTGGCTCAGCTGGATCTCCATCTCATTGAGATCTCCCTCCATCTTCTTCTTCACTCTGTAAGCCTCGTTTCTGCTGCGAGTCTCAGCCTCCAGGGAGCTCTGCAGAGTGTCCGTCACCCTCTGATGGTTACGCTTGGCCTGCTCCATCTCCTCGTCTTTCTCAGCCAGCTTCCTCTCAATCTCAGCTTTCACCTGGTTGAACTCAAGCTGGACTCGGAGGATCTTACCCTCTTCGTGCTCCAGAGAGCCCTGTAAAGCAACAGAGATCAGTGTATATCTTTCACGGTATCGGAAAGGTTAATTCCAGGATAATGATCAATGAAACAATGGCACGTTCAATAGACGACATTCGATTTTTTGTCACCTCAGCTTCCTCCAGAGCAGACTGTATCTCAGCTTTCTCCTGCTCCAGCTGTTTACGGATCTTCTCCAGCTCATGGATGCTCTTTCCTCCCTCACCAAGTTGCTCAGTCAGGTCAGAAATTTCCTCTGTTTGGTAACATGAATTTGATTGATGTTTTCCCAACCTCACAATTGTATTCAGTATATATTAAAAGATACATTAGGTGTCATAATATCTTCCTACCTTGGAGATTCTTATTTTCTCGTTTCATGGTCTCCAGATGTTCCAGAGATTCTTCATAGGAGTTCTTCAGTTTGAAGAGCTCAGTGCTGAGGGAACGAGCCTCTTTCTGGGCACCTTCCAGCTCAGTCTGGGACTCCTCATACTTCTGCTTCCACTCAGCAAGGATCTGGTTTAATAACATATTCAGTGGTATATCATTAAATATCATTAGATCGGGTTATTAATTCATCAATTCACTTCTTCCCTCAAGTGCTGTTTTCTCTCTCCCATTACCTTGTCAAAGTTTCTTTGTTTCTTGTCCAGAGCTGCAGCAGCAGCATTCGATCTCTCCACATCCACCATGAGATCTTCAATCTCACCCTGAAGCCTGTGTTTGGTTTTCTCCAGGGAGGAACATTTAGCATTAGCCGCTTCAACAGCTTCTTCTGCATCCTGTAAGCGCTGAGCAAGCTTTTTCCTAGTAGCAAAAATGAAAGTATCAAAGTATCAAAGTTACCTCACAGATAAAATGGGCATATCGTGGTAATATTAACAAACTGTCTAGTGATGGTTCCTGTCTTCAGTGTTGATATAACTTGACTAAATGCTGGAAAGATTAGAGGCAGAGGCCTCTCAGTATAATTTATTGAATCCTTACTTTGCTTCCTCCAGCTCCTCTGTCCTTTGGATGGCGTCAGTTTCATACTTGGTTCTCCACTGAGCCACCTCAGAGTTGGCCTTGGACATGCTGCGTTGGAGCTCAGCTTTGGCCTCTTGTTCCTCCTCAAACTGCTCCCTCAACAAATCACAGTCATGGCGTGAAGACTGCACTGCATGGGCAAGTGCATTCTTGGCCTGGAAGGAGATAGTATAAGCTTTGATAAAGTAATGTTTAAAGTAAGTATTCATCTGGAAACTTCATTCATTATAATGTGAGATACCTTGACTTCCTCCTCTAGTTGTCTCTTGAGGTCTTCAATCTGCTGAATGTAGGACTGCTTCCCTCTGGTCAGCTGAGAGACCAAGGAGTCCTTCTCCTCCAGCTGCCTGGAAAACTCACCTTTGAAAAATAAACGTTTGTAAGGCCCCATGTCCAGCTTAAATTGGTGTTATATGTCAGTTTGCACCTTGTATTAGTAGATTGTATATATTATTTATATTTTATATATTTAAATATGCCTTTCTTCGACTCCATGGATTAATCTTCTGGAGCGTGATGCTAAAAGTCACATATTCAATATCCGTAGCAGCATAAAACACTCACTAAAATGTGAGTATATGTTAAACTGCTTACCATTTTCAGTTTGAAGCTTTGCTTTCTGCATTGTGAAGTCATTGATGGTACGCTGGCCCTCCTCGGATTTCGCCTTGTATTCAGTCATTTGATCCTCCAGTGTGCGGCACATTTTCTCCAGATTGCCCTGAGTTAAATTACATTTTCATATTGACATTAGTCATAGAATCTATATGACCAAAGCAGTATTTTCTTTATGTTATCATTTATTAAATAGCATAGTGTTTCAGGACACACATTTATTAGCCCTCCATTTGTAGAGTTACAGCAACATTATGTAGGAATTGGTATTTTGAGTGCACTGGCATGTATATGGCAGTTACATGCAAATACAAGCAGTTGGGGTGCAGAGCAAGACTGACGGACACCATTCTCCCTATGACAAGACTGTGTACCATCAAATAATTTTCAAGCTGTTATTTTAAAGGTAAAATAGCTGCATAATGTTGCTTAACATGTACATGAGAAGATTAATACCATTTTTATGTCTCTGTGTTAATGTATGTATGTATTTTGCGTTTTCTATGTGTTACATATTCAACAGATATGTAAAATAAGAGTTTGTGGTTTTACAGCAGGTTACATGCTGTTCTATTTCTTGGCAGAAAGCAGCGGGCCAGTGACTCCCTGTATTGTTGTCATCTCTGTTGCTAGAAGCTAATGCCAGCAAACACTCACCTAAATTAAGCGCAAATACAGGAAACAGGAGCTTGGCTCCAGTGTGGCTCCAGCGTGGCTCCCGCCAAACAAAGTCTGCATACCTGCGCAAATTTGTGCTAAGCTACGAGACGCTGACAGTAAGACTACTTCATATTTACCATGCAGACATGTAGCAATCTGCTCATCTACCTCTTTGCAAGAAAACAAATACAGCATATTTCATAAAATTCTAAATAGTTACATATGCATTCAATGAAGACTGGTTTTGTTTGTCTTACTTTAAGTTTGGCGATCTGCTCCATGTTGGAGACCACATCGTCCAGCTCCAGTCTGAGCTCGCTCTTCTCTTTCTCCAGCTTCTGTTTGACTCTTTGTAGGTTGTCAATCTGCTCTCCCAAGTCAGCCACACTATCTGCGTTCTTCTTTCTCAGGGTAGCAGCGGTGGCTTCATGCTGCAGAGTGGCCTCTTCAAGGTCTCTACGCATCTTCTGAAACTCAGCCTCCCTCTTCTTGTTCATCTCAATCTGGGCAGCAGTGGCTCCACCGGCCTCCTCCAGCCTCTCGCTGATCTCCTCCAGCTCTCTGGCCAAGTCGGCCCTCTGCTTCTCCACCTTGGCTCGGGCAGCTCGCTCCGCTTCCAGTTCTTCCTCCAGCTCTTCAATACGAGCCTTGATGACATTTATTAGATGATCATACATTGTGAGGAGGAATTCCCATAATGAAAAGATGATAACACAACAAATGAAACCTGTTAACCATTTACCTGTAACTCCTTCAGTTTCTTTTGGAGTTGAGAACTTATGGCTTGTTCGTCCTCAATCTTACTCAGCTGCTGGCTGATTTCAAAGTCTTTCCTACAATAAATGGCAAAACGATTTGCATTAGTAATCAGCTTTTTGTAGCATAATGGGCCATTGTGTTTGTTTGAAAAAAAAAATCTTTTTTACTTTTTGAGTTTTTCCTCCAGCTGCTGCTTGTCATTCTCCAAGTCCATCAAACTTTCTTGGGTTAACTTTAAGTCCCCCTCCAATTTTCTCTTGGCTCTTTCCAGATCCATCCTTACTTTCTTCTCTTGCTCCAGTGATCCTTCGAGCTAATAGACAAAACATCCCAACATTTGCTCTCTGCGTTGTGTTTCCAGAAGGTGAGATTTAGACTTAAATACTTTACTCACATCATCAACTTGCTGTTCCAGCTTAGCTTTGGCCTTGGTCAGAGTGTTGACTTTGTCCTCCTCACTCTGCAGGTCGTCCAGTGTTTGCTGATGAGCCTCCTGAAGAGCTTTCTTCTCTTTGGTCAGCTTAGCAATGATTTCATCCAAAGCTGCCATCTCTTCAGTCAGGTTTTTAACCTTAGCAAGCAGATCACAGTTGGTGTGAAGTCAGGTATTTAGAAGCATTCTTCATGAATACATGTAACAGGGTTTTTGAACTTGCAATAACTGTTTTTTTGGCAACCTGTTAGCAGCTGTGATCAAGACATTGAAATACCATTACCTTTTAGGTTGACATGGCAAACTTGTCAGCATAGAGTTGCAGGCATAAAGCACCATTAACACTCATTTTGAGTCACGTTTTGGCAACCTGTCAAACTCTCAGTTTTACCAGAGAGTGGCAAACTGCCTTTATGTTAACGATGCTAAAATGTTCCTGACAACTGCATGGTCAGGAGATAATTCTCTATGGGTTTGGTGTACTAAGAACAATCTCTCTAACCCCTGAACATTAGTATCATAGGTGCATTCATTACCTTGTTTTCTGTGGCATGCTTTTCCTTTTCCACTTTAGCCAGAGTCAGCTCCAGATCATCAATGTCCTTCTTGAGTTCTGAACATTCGTCCTCCAGCTTCCTCTTCTTGGCAGTCAGCTCTGCATTCATCTCCTCTTCATCTTCCAACCTCTCTGTCAGCTCTTTGGATTTGGCCTCAAGCTGGATCTTACTCTTGATCAGACCCTCACAGCGCTCCTCAGCATCTGTGAGATTGTCTTGTTCCTGCAGACAGAACATTGTGTTATCACATTTTTACAAGTGTACATTTCTTCAGTTTGAGGTACAACAAATGACAGATCTTACAGATTGGACTTGAAGCTGCAGGTCGTTCTTCTCTTGGAGAAGACTGACCATCTTTTCCTCCAGCTCTTTCCTGCGTGCTTCAGATTTAGCATAAGCCTCTTTCAGCCTTGTGAACTCCTCCTTCATGTTTGCCATCTCCTTCTCAGTCTCAGCTGATTTCAGCAGAGGTTTTATCTTGAAGTACATCTTCATCCAGGGCCAATTCTTGACACCCATGAAGGCACGGATGTTCCACTGGATCACCAGTAAGGAATCCCTGTAGATAAAATCAGTGATCTTGAATCCTTTTTTTTTTTTTACTTTTTTTTTTTTTTTTTTTTTTTACAACAAATGTTAAAAGTAATGCTCTAACCTGCGCTCAACAATTTTCTGGAACTCAATCCTGGCAATTAGTCCTCTGGATCTCGCTTGAATTCCAGTGATGATGAGAGCGAGACGATCGTCTCTCATCTCCTCAAGAACACCCAGTAGACCAGCTTTGAAGAACACCTGAAATTGAAAGAAAGTTTTTCTTAATCTCACCTCAGGGCAGTTATTGATTTCAAAATTGAACCCTTCTTCTTTGCAGAAAAAGAACCAACCTTTGTGTGACCAAGTCTATACTGCTCATGGTCAATATCCAAAGAGCCCAACAGTTTTTCTGCTGCTTTCTTGTTGTCAATGAACTGTCCCTCTGGGATAGCATTAGGATTCAGGATGCGATATCTGAAATGATACAACATTAAAAATGACTTTGGATATATACCCGAAGAACATATCATGGGCCAAGCCACTACGGATCCTACGACATCCTCCCTCACCCGTCCAGCCCTTTCTGTTACCATCTGGCAGACACAACAGCATTCCCCGGTAAAGGGGATAGCTGGAGGATCTCATGAGTTGCTGTGCTAAGGTCCTGGCACTACTGGTGGTGAGGACAATAGCAGATGCCACCAGCACAGGGATTACCACCAGCAACAACTTCATCCAACAAGAAAGGACACCAGCTTTGTTAAAGAAAGGACAAACCTTCTTGGAAGGTAGCTGTAGTTTCCAAATACCATCTTAAAGACTACATTGAGGCTAGACATGGTCCTTATTCCCCAAACAGCAAGGCAGGTTATCCTGCTGGAATTGACTGTAATCTAGGAAGACTGGATAACAGACTGGGGAGGTTTGGTTTGGTTATTGGCCAGGGAGCTACCTTCATAGAAACTGGCTGAAGAAGCCTTTGCAGCCAACTTGCCAAATTGGCACATTTGGGACACCATCCTTGGCTTTTGCACACAGGACCACTCTCAACAGCCATAAGAAACATCACTGATAATACATTGTTTTTCATCATTTGGGAAGTGGAGAAGCACCCCTTTATAAACTATGGTTCATAAGAGGTCAGCGATGGACCACAGACATAACTTGGACACAAGTTGGGTCCTGATCAATCTTTGCCAGACAAGATAACATCACTGATCACTGTGAGTGCATTGAATGATTTATAAATAAGCAATAAAAAAACATCACTTGACTTGCCTTTGTTTGAAGTCTCCATACTGGATCCTGTTCGGGAATCCCTTCCTGCAGATCCTGATGCCCTCCAGCACACCGTTACAGCGCAGCTGGTGCATGACCAGAGGATTCTCCATCGCCCCAGGAGTCTTGGTCTCATTAGGGATGATGCAGCGCACAAAGTGGGGATGAGTTGACCTGAGGTTGGTCATCAGCTTGTTCAAGTTCTCCTGTAAATCAAGACTATAAATATCACCAGGTTCCATATACCAAACTTTGGACATATACTCAAATTAAGACATATTTACCCTGTGCAGTGCTGACACAGTCTGGAAGGAAGAACCTTTCTTCTTTCCTCCCTTTCCTCCCTTGCCGCCTGAATCAGCTGTGTGGAAGATATACATATATAACTTTAATTGTTTTTTTTTTTTCTTGTTATCCAGCATAATTTACGGATGAATAATCAGTATGGTCAAAGACCAGTTACCTGATTCTGCACCAGCATATCCAGCAAACAGGGTAGCCAGTAACTTGAGGTTGGACTTCTGATACAGTCCAACTACTGTCTCATTCAGTGGGTCCTTGTTCTTCACAAGCCAGTTACCAATGTTGTAGTCAACAATACCAGCATAATGGGCCAGGGAGAAATGAGCTTCTGGTCTTCCCTTAATAATCCTAGGCTTTTGGAAGTTGGGGCTTTTACCCAGATGGTTGTCATACAGTTTGGCTTTAAATGTTGCATCGCTGGCTTTTGGGAACATGCACTCCTCTTCAAGGATGGACATGATGCCCATGGGCTGAAGGAAGGAATTGACTAGAATTAATTACAGGTAAACATGCCAGTTTCTCACAATAATTGTGAAATCTGATAAACTCAGTACTAACCTTCTCAATGAGTTCAATACAGGCTGCCAAGTCCATGCCAAAGTCAATGAACTCCCAGACAATGCCCTCTTTCTTGTACTCTTCTTGTTCCAGCACAAACATGTGGTGGTTGAAGAACTGCTGCAGCTTCTCATTAGTGTAGTTGATGCACAGTTGCTCAAAGGTGTTAAACTAGGAAGGTCATTCAATGAGAGAAGTTAGTTTAAGGCCTGATTTCTACCCCAACCCCACATTTTCAAGTGCCTCCTTGCCGCTTAGAACAGAGGTTCTACAAGACAAGAGGTAACAGTTGAAAGGGACCCTTCAACACCGGCGTATGTCATCCAGCATGTCATCTTCAGCTGTGGTGACTTGTCATGCATTACAATGATAATCCTGGTTTTATCACAACGCCATTTGCCATTCATCTGGTGCAGATAGTAAAGCATGGATGCTTGCAATTCATTAAAAAAACTCCACACTATCAATCAAGTCAGTTAATCAAATTAAAAAGGACGCTGCCTCATTACCTGGCCAACCCCTATTCCTACACTGCCAGACTACACTGATGTTTGAGGAGCGGTACCAAGTACAGCAATTTAGCAACTAGACTTCAGTTAAGGTTCAAAGGATGGGAGTCATATCATTGTCCGTAACCGCTTTATCCCTTTTATTTTTTTTAATGGTGTTGCAGGGTTTTGTTGCTGGAGCTAATCCCAGCTGTCTGCGGGCGAGGGCAGGGTACTCCCTGGACAAGTCGCCAGCTCATCGCAGGGCAAGGATGGGAGTGCCACTTTGAAATATGACATGACGTGAGCAAGCTAGTAGCATTTGTTTTATGCCCACCCCTCTAGCCCAGCAAGAACCGGGACACCTTATGCCAAAACGTAGGTGTTGAACTAAGTCATAGGAGCAAGGGTGTATATCATATATTTTATAGTCACATGTCACTAAAATCTTTCATACTCACATCAAAGATCTCAAATCCAGCAATGTCCAGCACACCAATGAAGTACTGGCGGGGTTGCTTGGTTGCCAGAGATTGGTTGATTCTCACCACCATCCACAAGAACATTTTCTCATACACTGACTTAGACAGTGCACCAACAGAGTAGTAGACCTAGAAAATTGCAGAAAATCAATGATATTAAACATTAACTGAATTAATTCTTCAAACCCCCCAATGGATTTCAGTGCACTGCCTCCATTTTCAACTTACTTGCTGCACATTCTGACCTTTGGTGACCCACTCGTTGCCTACTTTCACTCTCGGGTGACACAGGCCCTTGATGAGGTCAGCAGAGTTCAAGCCCATCAGATATGCAACTTTGTCTGTATCTGTACATGGATTATGAGTAGGGGAAGCATTTATTAAGTTATTTCTGTCAAAAAGTTTCAGATTCAGGATGCAGTTACACTCTTGTTTACATCTGTTATTTATTATCCTGATAATGTTTTACCCTCTGTGCCATCAGGCTCTGCTTGCTCTTCCCTCTGCTTCTGTTTGAACTTCATGTTTCCATGATGCATAATGGCACCAGTCAGCTTGTAAATGCCATTCTTCTCCTCTTGGGTGAAGCCCAGGACATCAAAAGCATCCTTAAACATTGAAATTAAATTTATTTGAGTTAGTTGTGAAGTATGTGTGTTTGTTTTAAAGTTGCAATATGTAAAAATTGGCCACTTGTCTAAAAAGAAAAACCCACCTCAGTGTGTTTGGACTGATGGCAGACTGTCTACATTGACTCACTGTACACGATACTATATAGATGTCTGTGCCATAACATCAAGATGGTTATTTCTTCAGATTCTGTTGATAACTGATTTATTAACTCAAATATTGCTTCTTCAACAAGCTGCCTGTTTCACTTACATCAGTAGCCATCAGCTCTTCTGCATCATTGATGGAAGCTACAGTTGTCTCTCCTTGGGAGATGAAGGCGTAATCAAAGGGGTTGTTGGTGATGAGCAGCATTTCTGTTAAAGAAAGACAAATTTCAGTCTGTTTGTACAGGACATGTCTTAAGGCTGAAATATATTCTATGTTTCATCCAGCGCTCACCCAGCAGTTCTGGTTTCTGTTGGGACAGAATCTGGTAGAAGATGTGGTAGTCTCTCTCCGCCTTGAGCTGATAGGTGACACGGGATTTCTCCAGCAGATCTGACAAAATATAACATTGGTGTTAAAGTTTACTTCTGACCTGTGAGAACTATTTTCCTACCTTAAATTATTTATATATTGTGAACTTACAGGTTTCAATATCAGCTGAAGACAGTTTCCCACTGATTCCAAAATGGATTCGAATGAATTTACCCTGTGATGAGAAAATGTTGTTTGTACAGTCCATGTAACACAGTCACATCTACACATGTACTCCTTGTAACCAAACTTACAAATCTGGAGGAGTTGTCATTTCTAATGGTCTTGGCGTTTCCAAAGGCCTCCAGGGCAGGATTGGCCTGGATGATTTGATCCTCCAGGGTGCCCTGCAGGTTTAACAGGTGCCAAAATTTAGGTCACAGAAGTACATTCATTATGTTTATTATAATTCACTCAAAGAAAAGAAAAATGAGTGAAACCAACCTTTCTCTCTTGAGCAGCATCCTTCTTGCCAGAAACAGCTGCGATGCTGGCAAAGTACTGGATGACTCTCTTGGTGTTCACAGTCTTTCCTGCACCAGATTCTCCACTGAGAGTGAAAACAATCATGAACTGAACACGTCATGAAGACAAAACATAAACTCTTCTTGTCCAACAAGATTCAAATATAACTTCTATGAATTACTTACGTGATAAGAATTGACTGATTTTCTCTGTCTGTAATAGTAAAGACAATGTTCAGTATGAGGATATTTTCCCTTCAATTTCTGAATCAAGTCAACGTTTACAAAGAGCTGAACTCACCTGACAGCATGTACTGATAGGCATTGTCAGAGATGGAGAAGATGTGAGGAGGAGCTTCACTCCTCTTCTTTCCTCTGTAGGCATTGACAACCGCCTTATCGTACACTGGCAGCCACTTGTAGGGGTTGACAGTCACACAGAACAGCCCTGAGTAGGTCTGTGGACAAAGACACATGAAACATAAAAAACATCAACTAAAGATTTCTCACAGTGAAGAGATGAGTAGATTTTAACTCACGTAGATCATCCACGCTGCGTAACGCTCTTTGAGGTTAAACAGCACAGCTGGTTCATGGAGGAAGGTGAACATCGCCATGTCCTCAATTTTATCAAACTTTGGCGGGTTCTGAGGGTGGACATCAACCTCCTTATGGACGACAGTCTGAAACGATTTACCACAGAGAGTATCTCAATATAAATTGTTGCAAAGGTCATCAAAGCTGTTAGTTTGACTGCTGTGTCACAACCACTGTCCTACTTCCATTAGTCAGTGTAAATCTGACTTACTTTTCCGTCTGCAGTTTCAGCGGTGACTTTGTCGCCATCTCTGCTGGTGATTTTGGCTTTAATGTACTCCACCTCAGGGTCGGGCACAAAACACTCCTTCTTCATGTCAAAGGGGCGAGTCTGGGCCTCTAAACGTTCCCTGTCCGACTTTCTCAGGAAGGGTGCAGCAGTCCCAAAATCTGCCATGAGGGCGTCACCCATCTTGAAAGCTGTCAACCAGGAAACTTGGTTTGAAAGCATTCTAATACATGGCCCCTGGAGTAGCACTGATTCATTGTAAGTTTATGATTTAATACATTTTTGCAGTATGCACAGAAAAATGTACTGAAAATCACAGGAATTATTGTAGTTAAGAAATTTAAGTAGAAAAGAAGCTTCTGAAATTAAATAACCAACATTTTACAATGCAAATATATCAGCTGTCTTTTTTTTTATGTATTTGGAAAAAAAAGTTATCTTGATGACTAATTCACAGAGGGTTTACAAACTAACCAGGTAATGATTTTAGTGTATTAATCATCATACATTCATTTTATTTCGATAAACAAAGAGCATGGAGCTACTTACTTGTTTCCTATCCGCCTCGATAGATCTGGTTTGGTGGATCTTTAGAAAGAAATAACAAAAAAAGTATTTTATTTTCTATTCAGTGAGTGACTTTGTCAAGTCATGTGTAAAATATATGTATATTTACCTAGGTGCTGTGTTCCTGTCTCCCCTCCTCATCCTGAACCCCTCTTTATATACTGTTCATCCGGGAGGCAGAACACAGCCGCCCTATAAGGTATTAGCGAAAAAACAAAGGACACCCATCAGAAAAGGAGGATCTGTATTTGGAGATAAAGGAGTGGACAACAATAACTCTCATGTCATCATTGGTTAGTCTATTAAAACTTATAATCTGGTCTTGGATCAGCATCTATTTTTGTTTTGTCCTTCAAGTGACAGCAAAAAAATCTATATCCTTTTATCTATATGATTTTATTTGGTATTATTTGATGTTTATTCTGACATAAAGGGATGTCTGTTGTTTTTCACATATAACATATATACAACACATTTCCTGGCCAGGATATTTCCTCAAAAGAAAAATATGGTTTTTTTTGTGGTTATATTACTGATATAAGTCTATATATAGTCTGAATTTCATCTGAATTTCAATCTTTTCCTTAAATTCATTTCAACTAAGGACCCCACTGCACCTGTTGGTCTGTCACTCCCACATTAAGCACCCTCTGGGTGTCTACAAACAACAGTATTGTCTGTCTTCTATTGTCCTGGAGGATAAAGATAAACTTGTGAAGTTCCTTATCCTCGTCCTTGTTTGTCTGTCAGTGGACCTCAGCTGACGCTCTAACCATCTATAATAAAAGATTTGGTATGACAGCTGCCTGCTTTCAAATGTTTCATCACTCAAACTGTAAATAAATACCTTTGGGTCATACAGAACACTTATCACCTTCCCCCATGTACACATTATTAACGACAACAGGTCAATGCTTGAAATAACTGTTGTGCTAATGGAGGAGATCCTTAAATCATGTGTTTATTGAGTGGACCACCTGGAGACCTCCTCAAGAAGCCCTTTTGACTTTAACAACTTCACACCTCAGGGTTTCACCATGACCTTGTAGGTCTTGACAGTTGGTTGTCTGCACCCGTTGTACCATTCCTAAGCACATCAAGGGCAGCTCTGAGGCTGCCATTCCCAGCTGCCTTGTGTCCTTCTGCAGTCAACACTCATGAGTGCCAATAGCCTTCCTATATGTGTCTGTTGGTACACAGGACTTGGAAAGATATGGCAGGTGGTAATATTCAGGGTCTTCCCTTTCGTATTGCTGTGTTGGTTAACTATCTTTGCAAGGTTTAAAGAAATAATATTAGATGAGAGGTCAATATTGTTTTTGAATTGGTTTGAGGGTCACTCCACCACTTTTATACATGAAGTTCAGTTTGTGCCATTGTTTTGGCTTTTTGCTCCAGTCATTTCCTCTTTCATTTTGTAGGTTTCGTCCTTGTGTGTCATGTTTTCCTTCACACTTCCTATCTTTGTCTTTTTCCTGCTTGTTTTCTGTGCTCAATGGTATTTTGTTAGTTGATCGGCCCCAGTGTATTCAGTCAGACCCTTTTTCAGTCTTCAGGTCGTCGACTCCCCCAGCACTGCACTTAGTCCCTGTGTCTCTTCAGTGTTCCTGCTTTTGTTCCCCTTGCCTTTCTAATGCGTTCTTAATGTTTTGTATTTCTCTTCAGGTTTTTGTAGTTGCCCCAGCTTCTATTGAGAAATCATTAACTATCCATTCTAAAGTGGACTATATAATGAGTTTGCCATTTTCCTGTTTCCAGTCCATTGTGCTAAGCTAAGCTAAGTGGATGCTGGCTGTAGCTTCTTATTGTACAGACTAGAGAGAGGATAGACATGGGTTACTGACCAACAGTGATTCTTGTTTGAATAAAATGAAATAAAAAATCACTACTAGCTAATAGAGGAGCACAAGAATGTTATATATGGATTCCCTGTGATCTCTCTTCTATTCACAGACTCCAGAGCCCTGTGTAATGTGGGTCAACTGGTTTCCTATTCAATGTCTTGAAAAGTGACCACAGTGGACTGAGAGGTGTTTCTGGCACATTGTTCGCTTTCCTTTGTCCTTGAGCTCGGAGATCACCACATGACATTCATACAGCCACAACAAATGCCTTTGGCACCTCGAGGCAGATTGCAAAGGCTCAGTGACATATTATATCAAACTTAGACTCACACCCGCACACTTATTGGCTCTTTCTCAAATGTACACCACAGAGCACACCAAATATGAAGCTGCTATTAAAAGACAACGCTGCGTCTTCACTAGAAGCATCCTACGCGAGTCAGTCATCAGTTTCCTCTCAGCAGCAGCTTTGGTGGTGGGCAGTTCTGGCCAAAAGAGAAGAGCTGTTAGGCGATCAGCCAGTGAAAATGACTTCCTTCTGTTGCCACCTTGTTTTTCCAACAATCGAGTATATTTCTCAACAATTTCTCCACCTTTAACAGGGCAATCTAGAATCAGTCTAACTGTAACATTTATTACATTTATTTAACCAAAATAACAAAAAATCTATTTAGGCCCTAATACTAAAACAGTAAATTACTGAAAGCTGGGGTTGGTAAGTTATTTTAGAAACCAATAAATAAAATATTCTGTCAACAAAAAATATAATAATCCAGTGATTGTGGCTGTTACTTATTCACATCAGTGAATAAAATAATTTAACATTTTGTTTTTGGACAGTAATTCATGAAATACTGTACTCCAGCGGCGTCTGTCTGACATGAAATTGGAGCTCTGTGCCGCTTGCCCGCCGCTCAAAGTTGAAGATTGATTGACAGGTGGATGGCACGATATTATTGGTTCAAATCAGTTAGTACCAGCTTACGTAAGCTCACGTGATGTTGAGTTTTACAGGAAGAAATAGAGGATTCTATTTGTAACATTTATTTTCTTTTTATTCAGAGAGATGAAGTCATAAAAGATGAAGAGAGTCATTCAGTGTGTCATTAGAAAACCCCGATAGAATCATCAATGTAAAAAAATTTTTTTTTTAATTGATTCATCCTAGTAATGGTATTTAGAGAACATCTGCCTTCTTACTTTGATAATAACTGAATTGTATGCTTTATAAAACATGTAAGCTCTTTTTAAATACTTAAATTTGCTTGTTCTTTCAGCTGCTTGTGCCACTGAGAAGATATAACAATGAAAGTTTGAACATTGTCATAGTTGCAGCTGTTGTAGAAAACTAGGCCGGGTTGTCACCCTGTCTACGGCATTAAGTTCTAGTTCATACTGTAACATCACACTCCTTGTTGGCCTGACATTGTCTCCTTCTATCTACCCTTGAGGACAAAGATAACCCTGTGAAATCGTTTTGGAATTCCTTCTACTGACCTTAAGTGAAAGCCCTGTCACGTGTCACTGTGGTAAGTTTACCATTGTGTGTGTGTGTGTGTGTGTGTGTGTGTGTGTGTGTGTGTGTGCGTGTGTGGGTGTGTGTGTGTGCTCTTAAACTGAGGAGGAAAAGTGGTGTTTTCAGCCTCTGGTTGAGTTTCATATCATACGACTAAAATACTTAAAGTAAGCCATCACAGAATTGTGTTCATCAAGATGCACTATTGAGGTACTCTTCCAAGTAGTATCCCTACTGTTGACAATGTAAGCCAACATCCTGCGCTCCAAAACAAAACAACTTCTTCTTTAAATATTTGGAGTCTTTTGGGAAGTGAGAAAAGTCTTTGGATTCACAAGTATCTACACTAACCGCCGGTGTGAAACCAGCTATTTCTGCGCCATGCGAAGTGTTAAGCTGTCCACAACGTGATAATTTGTCTCAGACATAGTTGGAGAAGAAATTTCCTCCTCCAAGACCTCTGCATTGCATAACAAGACCCTTTCAGCACTCAAACTCCTACCCCTGAGTGCTCTAATTAGCTTTCACAGCTTCCCCTGTCTGCGGTTCCATTCTCAGCTGTTGTGAAGTAGTTGGCCTCTGACATCGTCTTGTTCTCCTGTTGTTCTTCATGTCACCCACCTGATGTGTCTGTCTGCAACAAGTTAGCAACCTGTTTCCAGACTTCCTCTTCAGCACAAGAAGACCAAGTCCTGTCTGATTGATTTAATGGTTTATGGGCAGTTGTATAAGCAAGGTGTTGATTGGTTGAATCAGGAATAAGAAGAGAAGAGATGGGTGGTCTTGGATAGAGGTTTCTCTGGAGAAGGCCTTTACTGCAGTGGCCGTAGCCCCTCAAAATTTTGCTACATTTTTGTTTTTCTAAGCAGTCATTTTTTTCAGTTTTGTTGTTGAAACTGTAAACTCATTGGGAAAATACTTACTGTAGTAATAAATCAAGTTAGAAGTAGGGTAATTTTCTCATAAGCTTACATACAATCAAACCTCTTATTGTAACCAGTGGAGCCGCACCCTGCTGGTTTTGAGGCAGGGGCAATGTTTCAGCTTCTGTTTGTAACTTGCTCACGTAGTAGGTTAGAGTAAGAGCGCACACATTAAACTCACGCAGCATATTTTAAGCCAGCCTCTGAATTCTAGCAACCTGTCATGACTCAAACAAGTAAAGGTCAAGTGAGCCTCAGGGAAAGTGTGCAGTCTCTTTACAATGTGATAACGTGTTCCTGTATGACTGGAGGAAGTATGGCGACCTATACTCCGTCTTGCCCTGCACTCCTCATCACTCAGCTTTCACAGCTTCACACCTCATGTTCAAAGGGCCGCTCTAACCTTGAGGGCATTGTTTTGCTACCAGGGTGGAACATACCAGCCTGTGTTAAGGTTCTCATTCTCAGCTGTCTGAACCCGCAGACACAGAGAGACACAATGAGTATCTTCTGTCTCAGCACTGAAGGGTATGGAATCTGAAAATGCAAGGTGGATTGTGGGGAGACTAAATAAATCTCCCTCTATAGACATGACAACACCAGCCTTCATGTTGTTGTTGCAGATCCCGATGTTATGCATTTTATGTTGTTAGTTTAGTCTTTGGTCATTATAGAAATAATACATTTTCACCAGTTTGTTAGTGCTTAGATGCTGCATACATAAGCAGAATATCCTGTATGAAGAGCATCGTTGTAACATTAATTAAAGCGTGAGTCGTATTAGAAATAACAGAATCAGTCATTTGTAAAAGTAGCTGAGAAAGACTGCCTGTGTTCATATTCCTAGTGTGATGTTGATAATGATTCCTCATTCATGGCCCTTAAAACAAAGTGCAGTTACTGTGATAAGCAGTGCAGCCTACAGTGTGTTTACTGTTGTGATGTCGCCATCTTGTGGTTCCAACAGGTGCAGTCCTCAGCTGACAGTGGAAATCTCACCCACTACATTAATATTACTGTCAGTAATAGGCACCCTGGTCATGACTGTTGTTTAAGGTATGGATGACAGTAAGCTCCTTCACCACCTTTAACTGGTTGAATCGTTACCATGATTATTTATATATTTTATTATATACTTTTTATTATTTTTATTTTTATTTGCTGGTGGTTTGCTGTTCTGTCTGGATATCAGAGGGCCGGGACACCTCACCTTAACAACTGTGACAGATTTACACACTGTGACTTCAACAGTTTTAACCTTATAGCCCTCCTGTGTGTCATAATTTTATTGCATCTTATAGTATTTTATTGCATCTTATTGCACTTTTATCGTAATTTATAATATTTTATTGTATTTTATTGTATTTTATTGTATTCTCTTGCACATGGGAGCTGCAAAGCCAATTTCATTGAACATGTTCAGTGACAATAAAGACAATTTTAATCTTAATCTTAATCTTAATAATGAGACTAATTTATAACTATTATTGAGACTTCCTTTTTTTTATTCTTTATTTCATTTTAAATGTAATTTCAACTGTGAAATAAAATGGAAGCTATTTCACTGCTCTTGTTATTGAGGGCAACTTTCATCTTAATGGTTTCTCTAATCTGAGTCTGAGAGGTTTTGGCTGAGAGGAGTGTTGGTAGCTATTTTCTGCTCAGTGTCACTGAATAAACTCTGACCTGCTGTTTCTGTCACAATGTTTGATTCCGTATTTTAAAAATATACATATTTCTGTTCCTGTTTTTATTTTTATTCTCAAGAATTCTGATTCTTATCAATAGTTCTTTTATGCCCCTGCTGAAGTTATTAACTGTTTTTTTTCCACGTATCTGTTCTTTGTCTTTTTGATAGAAGAAGTGGCACAAGGAAGAAAGTACAAAAATAGACAGGATGCACTGTGACGCCTCTAACTCAAAAAGATAAGTCTATGTTTACTCTACGGTGTTTAATTCTATTCTATGTCGTTGCTGAACTCAACACTTAAATAAACTAATAATCTCTCTTATCTGCCCCCCGTTATCTCCCCTCTTACCCTCCTGTTTCAAAAGATAAATATGAATTTAATAAATCCTTCATGTGCTCACCTTGTTGCTGAAGTTATCAACTGTTCTTCACTCTTGTTTGACTTTATCACGTTCCAGATGTTTACCTCTGTGCAGCAGCATCACAGACACTTTGTTGTCCTGAACACCATCCTGTCTGTCATTACACACATCCAGTCGGACTATACAAACTTTGCAAAGTGGCGACTGCTACGTTTCTTTACAGGTCATTTTCTGTCGTCCTTTAAGAGTTCTTTGAACCACTTTGGGTTTTTTTCAGGCCCTTAATAGATAATAGTTTCATAAATGTTTTTTTAATGATCATCAAGACGATTAAGGTATTCTTCTGGTATGCACTGTCTGTGTAATCACATGATAAACATCCTTTACATTTGTGACAAAACAGCTTTTTGTCTTTAGTGAGTCAGTGTTCACTGAACACAAAAAGACATCTCAAAAGACATCAGTTCACGTTGAAAAGACTTCCACTAGAGAGCTATGATGAAAGTCTTTTTGGCATTCTTAGAGATTCTTTGAGAGGTTTCATCAGTAAATGTCCAGAGCTCTGTTGAATGAACAATAAATGAACTTGTCAGTTAAACTACATTAAAAAATCATAAAGAACTGAAAATTCTTCTAACCAAATAGTTTTAATTTCTGATAATGAAATAATATAAATGATTGTGATATTATTTGTTTTTTTTAACGTGAGCCTCACGCTTATTCTATCATGTGGTTTACGTGTGCAGACGACCGCTGAATTAAAAGCAGTCATAGAATTTTGTGGTTGATGAATTAAAGCTATTAAAGTGTGCTGGACAGTAAACTGATGATGTCATGAACAGGGTGCTGAGAAAACGCTGAGAACTTTTAGTAAACAGGAAGTTGATCATTTCACTGTCAGTAAGGACATGGATTAATCATTAAAGTATAACTGTAGATCTATGTAGCTTCAAAATGATAACTTCATTGTAAAATAGGTTATATATACATATATATATACAATATTGCTTAAAGTATTCTCTCACCTGCCTTGACTCGCATATGAATTTAAGTGACATCCCATTCTTAATCCATTGGGTTTTATATGACGTTGGTCCACCCTTTGCAGCTATAACAGCTTCATCTCTTCTGGGAAGGCTTTCCACAAGATTTAGGAGTGTGTTTATGGGAAGCGCCAGAAGCGCATTTGTGAGGTCACACACTGACGTTGGACGGGAAGGCCTGGCTCTCAGTCTGCGCTCTAATTCACCCTAAAGGTGTTCTATCGGGTTGAGGTCAGGACTCTGTGCAGACCAGTCAAGTTCATCCACACCAAACTCTCTCATCCATGTCTTTGTGCACTGGTGCACAGTCATGTTGGAACAGGAAGGGGCCGTCCCCCAAACTGTTCCCACAAAGTTGGGAGCATGGAATTGTCCAACCTCTCTTGGTATGCTGAAGCATTCAGAGTTCCTTTCACTGAAACTAAGGGGCCAAGCCCAGCTCCTGAAAAACAACCCCACACCATAATCCCCCCTCCACCAAACTTTACACTCGGCACAGTGCAGTCAGACAAGTACCGTTCTCCTGGCAACCGCCAAACCCAGACTCGTCCATCAGATTCCCAGAAGGAGAAGCACTCTACTCACTCTACTAATCTGCAGGCCACATGAAGTTTGGAGGTCTGTAGCAATTGACTCTGCAGAAAGTTGGTAACCTCTTAGCACTATGCGCCTCAGCATCTACTGACCCCGCTCCGTCATTTTACGTGGCCTACCACTTAGTGGCTGAGTTGCTGTCGTTCCCAATCTCTTTCACTTTGTTATAATACCACTGACAATTGACTGTGGAATCTTTAGGAGCGAGGAAATTTCACGACTGGACTTTGCACAGGTGGCATCCTATCACAGTACCACGCTGGAATTTACTGAGCTCCTGAGAGCGACCCATTTTTTCACAAATGTTTGTAGAAACATCTCTGCAAATAGTGATGTCTGCTCTGCATGCCTAGGTGCTTGCTGACACCAGGTTTCAATTATTTGGATAGGTGAGTAAATACTTTTGCCAATATACTGTGTATATATATATATATATATATATATATACATATATATATACATATATATAGTGAGAATGCTAAAGAAGAAGTGGATGGCTGTAACACGATAAAGTCATAAACAGAACTGAGAACTTGAAGGTCAGGGAAACAAGAAGTTAGTTTGCTGCTTCTTGTCAACAAGTCCTCTACACAGCTCTCTGCAATGTCTTCATCACAAGCTCCTGTTCATTTATTGACTATTTATTTGTTGACTGTTTTCCTTCCTGTTTATTTGCTAATAAGAAGAAGAAGTGAAAAAACACACTTATCACAACTTTTTCAAATATAAATTCTGATGGACACAAAACAAATTTTCGTTCTCTGATCCAGCAAAATGAGCCTCACCATGAAGTGAACTGGATGAACTATATAGTTGCATATAAAAATATATATAATCACGATCTTTTTCTCTTGTAATTTAGTACAAGGTGAGATTTCAGCTGTATGAAGAGCAGCTCCACATAAAGTCCCATTTTAAAACCTCTCATCTGATGGAAAGCTGTGAACAACACGCAGATTCTAAATCTTTCCCGGCTAGAGCGGTCAGTCTTACAACAGCAACAAAGTAAAGGAGCAGCTCTACCCTTATATTAACTCTTATTATTGTAGATTTCCTCCAGAAGAAACTGCTGCTTGTTATGTGACAACCAAACTGCCAGAGTTAATGTTAGCAATGTACATTTTTATAAACCTCAGAACAAAAGCTGAAACTTAAGGGTTAGGATAAGATCGTGTTTTAACTTTCCTGGTTCTGTTAGCTGGAAAATGTCCCAAACTCCTGACATTGAAAGTCAGCCCATATATATAAAATGTAGTATGATACGTAATGTTGCATTGTCAATGTGGCACAACGTCACCTACCATGGCTTGCTGTAACTTAAAATGTCAACGTTTCTGGCTATCTTTGTGCAGTTAACTTTTTATTGTTTGCTAAAAATCTCATCATTGATCGTATGTAATATGTGTTGCAGAACAAGATAACACATACAGGCTCCACTGAGTCCCGTGATAAAAATGACATTTAAAGAATGACTCATTTACCTTCTGATGACCTGATGACTTCCTCACTCACAGGGGGTGAACGGGAAGAATGGAGACTCTTATAGATACAGTATTTTCTGAGTCTCTTTCCTTTTAAATCAAAACGTCTGAGCAGGGACGTCCGTTACTGGCTCTGATGCAGTTCTGTTGCAACTAAGTGTTTCTCCGTTTTAGCTGCAGGCTCGTTTGGTAAGGTCAAATGTTGCTGCTTGTTATGTATGACCTTTTTAAACTGTTAGGTTTTTATTTGGCAGCTTTTAATGCAAGAAATTACACATTTTATTTGTTGGTTTAGCAATAATGAGCCTACAAAGTGATGAGACACTGCTTGAGCAACATTTTAGTTGATCTATAATGACCTAATCTATGCACTCGATTTTTCTCAATTAGTTTCCAGGTGATGAGTGTCATGTCAGTCCTGTGTGTGAATCTGGTGGCAGCCAACATGTTGCTGAGCCTCTTCTTTCTCTCAGGTGAGCTGTTTGTTCACTCACTTAGTTTGGAAGACATTGATTATTTACGGTTTGGACTTTATTTAGAAACAAAGCAGAGAGAGCAGACAGAGTTACTTTATCCCACTGTTCACTTCCTGACTGCAAAGTGAAATGTTTTCTACTGACATTATTAACAGAAGAGGGGAAAAGACGAGCAAACAACCTACTGCTGCTTTGTTTATCATCAACTTTACATTACAAATTGTGTTAATCATGGGTTTGATTTACAGGTGCTTTGGCCGATTGTACTACGTATGCAGCCCTCTTCATTACTGCACCATAGACGATGGAAGCACTGAGTGGATCTTGTTTGCAAATCCCATGTAACTTTAGTGCTAAAACGGGGCGAGAGTTCAACAGCAGCAGAGAAATCTTTGGAGTGTGGATTAAAAATGACCCCAACTTAAAAGACTATCCAAACAATTTGATTTTCAACAGCAGTAGAACAAATAACTTCTGTCCAATGAAGATAACTGGAAACCTGAGAGAGAGAAACTGCACCACTTTATTTTCCAGTTTAATCACTAATTACACAAACAGATACTACTTCAGGATTGAGACCGACTCATTCAAGGCAACAGCTGTTTGTGATCCTCTTCAAATAACAGTTGAAGGTAAGAAAGTTTAGTTTCTTTCAGTCAGTCTATAATGTTATTGTTTCATAAAAAGACATTCTTCACTTTACAGTGAATTTAAGTTTTGATGAATTTAACATTACAGTTACTAAAAGCAGAACAAACCTTTAATTTTACTTAATGAAGTTTCAATAAGGAAGTGTGAGATTCTGTGTGAGCTGTGTTTGGTGATGTGTTTTTGTAGGTAAGAAAGTTTAGTTTCTTTCAGTCAGTCTATAATGCTATTGTTCAGAATAAAATTTATTTTGCCACTTTGCAGTGAATTTAAGTTTTGATGAATTTGACATTAAAGCGACTAAAAGCAGAACACATTTTTATGTTTTACTTTCTGCAGTTTCAATAAAGAAGTGTGAGATTCTGTGTCAGCTGTGTTTGGTAATGTTTTTTATTATTACTATTTCTAATTTATTTTCAACGTAAAGAGTGTGTGTGATTTGAACCCACAGATTCTCCTCGTCGCCCCACAATTGAGATCTCAGGTGATCTGAAGGAGAAGGAGTCTGTCACTATAACCTGCTCAGCTTTCACTCCCTGTCCACACTCCCCTCCTAAACTCACCTGGAATCTCCAACAAGACTCTCACAACAAAATAGAGGAAAACACAGATGGAACCTTTACAACTAAAATCCAGGAGACCATCACTCTGTCAGACCAACATGATGGATACAACATCAGCTGTTCTGCCACATATCCTGTGAATGAAGGAAAACATGTCAAGACAGCAGAGGAGACAAAGACTCTCAGTGTTTCATGTAAGACAACCAGAGTTTGTTATTGGATCCTGTCAGCACATGATACAAATAAAGGATCGTATTCAGGCTCTGATGTTACTCTCATATCTCACATCTCTGTCACATTTTCCTCAGATGCTCCTAAAGACACCTCAGTGTCCATCAGTGCATCAGCAGGTAGCTGGGTGAACCTGACCTGCTCCAGCAGAGCCAAGCCTCCCGTCAGCTTCACCTGGTTCAGGAACAGCAAAGATGGACTGATGGATGTAGCTGAAGGACACTTTTACAGCCTCAACGTGAGAGATGGAGGATATTATTACTGTGTGGCCACAAATGATCTTGGGAGTCAGATGTCATCACAGATTTGTCTGACTGTTAAAGGTAAGCTAGTCAGCACAGTGTCCTCACTGATTACATTATTTTGTTGTCTGAAATGATGCTTCACAATTAAACTTGAAAAGAGCTGCTCAGCATCTCGTGGCGGCTGGAGAGCATTTATTGTTGAATAACGTTTGTTCTGTTAATGAAATTCAGCTTTGTAAGAACTCAGTCATGGAAAGATGCTCTGAAAACATTTCAGCTGAGTCACTTTGACTCTCAGTGTTTCATGTTAAACATTTTATTTTGGTTAATGAAGTGCTGAAGGTCGTGTTTTATGATGTACAAGTTTACATTTGAGGTAAACAGAAGGAATTAAAGTTCAGGATGTTTCAGAGTCATAACATTTTCCATTAAGGAGAAGCTGACCGTGCTGTCTTGTTACAGAGTTTGGGCTTTCTGTCTACATTACAGTGAAGATCCTGGGAGTCATCATGCTCTACAGTGCAATCGTCATCTTTGAGTGGTGAGACCAACTTTTCTATGATGTGATTATTTCCAGCTACATACTTATTTTTCTCTTTTTGTTCTGCCATAAGTGCACTGAATAGTGCTACTGAAGCATAGTTCTCACCACTTACCTTTGTCAAAAGGGCTATGTGCAATTTTTGAATGTGGATGTCTGTATGGGTGTGTCTCCTAAGTGTTTTTAGCATTAATATGCAGTTTTTATTTAAGTATTTATGTATGTATATACTACCTCAAATAGATGTTTTGCACTGAACAAGGACTGCACTTAATTTCATTGTATCTGTTACAATGACAATTAAGATATTCTATTCTATTCTTTAAAATGTTTCACTTGTATTCATGTTCATTTATTCCATCTCATTTTCCTTCAGGTGGTTCAGATCAAGATGCTGCAACAAACCAGTGAAGGTAAGCTGCTAGATGAGGACAGCTACATTATTCTGTCAACAGTCAGTTGTCTTCAATTCATTAAGGAGAGCTAATCTCACTTTATATCAGACTTTGATTTACCAAGACAAGCTCAAAGTGCTGCTGGCATTTCTCTTTGAGTTGCATTAAACTCACTGCAGAGAACCAACACCTCTGTATGTGTGTGTGTTTGTGTGTGTGTGTGTGTGTGTGTGTGTGTGTGTGTGTGTGTGTGTGTGTGTGTGTGTGTGTGTATGTGTGTGTGTGTGTGTGTCTCTTAGTTTCTCTGTCTGTCTCTCTCTCAGGACACAGACGAACCAGACTATGTCAACGGTGGGATTGAGTTTCAAGCATCATGAAGGAGAAGAGGAAGATGTCATGTTCACCATTTTAAAGCTTCTGAAACGTCTTTAGAGTAAACTGTCTTTTTGAGGGACAGAATTTATCATGAGGTTTTGCTGCTCACAAAGAATGATGCAAACAGCTTTTTTTTACTCCACTAAATTGATATGAGCTATACGCTGTAGTTGGTAGTTACATGTTGTTTGTGTGTTTGTCAGGATTTGATGATCTGATTTGAAGTAATTGGATCATTGTTAATGCAGATCAGTCAGTGCCATCTTTAAGTTTTATGCTTCTCTGTGCTGCAGGAATGACTTTAATAAAATATGAACTTCTGGCTCTGAGTCTCATGGCTCATACATCACCAACTGGTGGTGTTGACACTTTGAAATGCTCCTTTTCACAACTCCCCTTACCTGAATCAATCTCACAAACATGGAAGTGTTGTGTCAGATAAACAGTGATGGCCAGGGTTTTCCCTATTGTGTTCTTAGTTTTTGTTAAAATAATGTTATAATTAGGGTCTGGGCAGCTAAGCTGCCAGGACACTATTGTATTAGGAATTCTTTCTTTCTTTCTTTCTTCTTCTTCTTCTTTCTTCCAAGGAAGTCATACTTCCCAAGGGCGAAAACTCACCAAACTTTAAAGAAATGTCCGGCCCCACGCCAGATTTACTTAATTCCAAGGACATGTCAATATTCCTCCTGGGGGGGGGCACAATAAGCATTTAAATTTTAAAAACTTTAAAAAATACCTACAAAATCAACAGTACATGCTACAGTTTTGAAATTTTCACCAAACTGTAGCCCCAATACTGCTCAAACGTTAGTCCACTTAAACTCATTACAAATTATGAAGTCCATTACTCAGTTTTTTTCAAAACCTGTAAAACTTATAAAACCTATCTCCTCCCCCAACTTTTGCTCAATTGTCACCAAACTTGCTAGAGAGCATCTTCAGACCGCCCTCCACAAAACTTGTTTCTCAGATTTTTGATTTATCAAAAATTAAGCCTACAGTGCATCAAAATGTTTGACCGTAAACAGTACTGTAAACATATACTATCAAATTTTTGCTAAATACATTTTCAATCTGACTGAAAAAAATATATTATTTTGGAGTCATGGTTGATGAAGTTTGGCAAATATCAGAATTTTATCTCAAAAACTGAATTTTTGAGAACATTTTGAATTCTGCTCTCATGGGAACAACTGGGGTCAATGAAAGACTGGCATTTTTAAACATCAGATTTTCTCTTATGAAGCAAAACACTTAGAGTTAAAAACAAATCACTAACATTTCCATGCTGTCAAGATGCAATTTATGTATTATCAGATTGTTGTTCAGGTAACAGAATTTCTGACATTTTGACCATTTTTGAAATCTGCCTTGACAACAGCTGCCCGGACAGTGACTCCCTGAGTCGACAAAGAAAGTTACACAGCATGTATCACTTCCAGCTAATTAGCTCACTGAGTTAGGAGCTGGTTCTTGGTGCCAGGGGTTGTGGGATCGAGACCCAGCAAGGTTGATGATGTTGATGACAGATCAAAATGTCAGATGTTCTCAACATGAAACACAAGACAATTGTCCTGATGGTGGCATCACAGCAAGCCTCTAAATTAAATAAAAACAAATAGCTTGTACCAGACCATGGGTGAAAGCCAACCAAATTTTGCATAAAGGTCCAGTCTCATGCCAGATTACCTCAGCTGTAAACCCAAGCCAATAGTCCTGATGGTGGCGCTACAACAAGCATCTAAAGTTCAAAACATTGAAAATTCATAACAAATCAACCCACTAGAACTTCACACTTTCATCAAACTGTAGCCCCAATACTAAAGAAACTTCTGTACATTTAAACCTATTAAAAATTATGAAGTCCATCACTCTGTAAAACTTGTAAAAACCTATCTCCTCCCACAATTTTTGCCTACAGTGCATGAAAATGTTTGACTGTGAACACTACTGTAAACATATACCTGCAAATTGATAAATAAATCTTCAATGTTCATGGAAAAATTGAACATTTTTTAGATTCATGGTTGATGATGTTTGACAGCATTTTTAAACAGCAGTTATTCACTTATGGAGCAAATCAATCATTTTTTAAAACAAATCACCAACATCTCCATGCCGCAATATGTGTATTTTCAGATTTTTGACTTGATAACTGAATTTTTTACAGGGGTTTCAAATCTGCCTGCACAACAGTGAATGGCTTAATCAATATGTGAAGCCACTGTTATAATGCCACTTGCCAATTAGCTCAGAGCGATAGATGACAGGCTTTGGTTCCCGAAGTTGTGAGTTCAACCCTCAAGTGGTCCAAAATGTACATTGATGTCAACTGTCTTGTCTTCCTATTCTCCTGACCCATTGCTGCGCAGCAGCTATAATAATATTTGTTATCTGAAAAAGGCTGCATATATCAACATGATAACCAACATAAAGACAATGTTCATATCATTCATTAAAAAAAAAAGAAATAATGTGATTTGCATTAATCTTATAGAATCAGTAATTTGTAAACTTAGCCATTCAAATCTGCCCTTTTTATGTTCCTGTTATTATGTTGTGAATTATCCCTCAATCATGCTCCAGTGAACAAAGTGGAGTTACTCATTATACTGTTATATTGTCACCAGCTTGTGGTTCTAGCACAAACACTTGGTCATGTAACTTGGTCATCAGCATAATTCTACATACGGATGCCTAATAAACTTCTTCCCTCACTTTAATGGGTGTTGCTCGTATTAGTTTTTACTAATAAAAAAGCAAAAACTTGACTTCCTCTATTGATACATGTTGATTATCATGAGCAATTTCCTGCAATCTGAAGCAGGACTGAGTCTGTGTGGGAAACACAGGACACCAGCAGGCTGATACTCAGTTTATACAGTATTGTATTCTGCAGCAAAGTGCTGAGTAAGTTATCTTCATTGTGCACCTGAGTACTGACAGGGGCTGACTGAGGAACACATTTTAAACTGTTGAAAAGCTAAGAAAATATCTGTGTTGAACATCTGGAAATGATAAAGCAGCTGCAGTGAGGACAAAATGGCCTCCTCTGCTACACACGAGAAATACCTGCTGACTATCGGCATCCTCTGTTTGCTGGAAGACTGCTACGGTAAAACACAGCAGAGCACTGCTGACTGAAACATGGTCAACTTTTCAACATCAGAGAGTATAGGCTAATATAAGTCTAAACAGTAAAGTAAATAAAACATTTTCAAAAATTCAAGTATCAGTTTTTTCATGTTTATGGTCGAAAATACTTCCCTGGAGCGGCATCCGAATATGAAATATAATTTAACCTGTTATCTCAGTGTCTCACATATTTGTCTAATATAACTAGATTGCAGGGTGCACGGATCGCGAAGCCCTGTGTCTCTGCTCCCTGCAGACTACCAGCCCCTCACACTCTCTCCCACCGACGTGCATGCTGCACTGTGCAAGGTTAATGCATGGAAGGCTGATGGTCCTGATGGTGTCCCCGGATGCGTCCTCAGTGTAGCACTGCAGATATTAGCGGATAGCTAGGACTAGTTGATAGGCTCAGAAAAGCAGTTTTAAGACTAGCACTCAAGAATAACAGACCACAGACCATGAGGTAAGTTGGAACTGCCAGCAAATTTATATTATCCTCAAAAATAGCAGTAGACAATACACAAATAGAATATGGTACCAGACAACATATATGTGGACAGAGGAATCTTGTACTCAAATCCCTTAAAAAACAAAATAAAGCCTAACCTCAGGAAAATATTGTTTCTCCTTATTTTGTCCCCTTTTAAATTTATATCAACCCTATTTGAGTTGATAAATCAAGTTCAAGTGGGATCCTTTAAGTTGTTATCTTAATTCTAGTTTCTCGTTTCTTTGAGTCGACTCAGCTTTAGGTTCTCATGTTATTTCGGTTAGGCCTATTTTAGTCTTTCTACCTCTCAGTAGTTGATTTCACCAAATACCTCAATCTTTACAGCAACACAACAGTTTACATTACCAATTTAGCACAAAATAAATGAAAACATAAAATGAAACTTAACAAGACTAACTGAACTTTAACAGATTGACATCAATCAATAAACTCAAATTTCCGAAACTCTGTGCGTATACTCAGTCCTTTGATAGGTCCTTTAATAGAAAGAAAAAAATCCAAAAGAATCCACTGCCTCTTGCAGCACTCAACTGAGGGTTTAGTCCTACCAAAAGTCAGATGTATGAATCAGTGTCTTTAGCCCTCCAGTGTCGGTTGGTTCACAGGCAGACTCTCATCTGCTGGGTTTCTCCATTGGGTAGCTCGCCATCTTCTTTTCCACACTGCCTGTGGACAAACACCAAGCGATCCTCTCAGCTGGACATAAAACCTGGCCAAATCCTTGTTGGAAGAAAAATAAAACACAGCATCCAGCGATGCACACTGAAGGTGAACACAAAATAGGTAAAACCAAGCTTCACATTCCTCAAAAATTCACTTCTTTACACTTATTTTTTCCTCTCTCCTCACTCGGTCTGCTACTCCTCCGGTCGCTTGTCTGTAGCGATCTCAGGCTTTTTTCTCTCTATTTCTCCTCTCTCTCCAGTGTGTGGTGCTGCAGCTACCCGATTGGCTGTTACCGTACGCAAAGTGAAATAGCAGAACTGAACTATAAACTACTTTTTAATGAATGTAAATTGTAAATAAACTTTATTTGTATTTGTAATTTGTATTTAATAATCATGTAACCTGTCACTTATTTATTGGTTTAAGGATATATTAACCCTAGTTACATCAGGGCCTGTGCTGTTCAGCTGACTGAGGTCTGGACTGACATATTCAACCTGTCATTAGCCCAAGCAGCTGCCCTCGTGTGCTACAAAATCACCTCCATCGTGCCAGTGCCAAAATACTCCACTGCAGAGAGCCTTAATGACTTCCGTGCCAGATGCACTCACCCCCATCATTACAAAGTGCTGCGAGAGGCTGGTCCTGGCTCATCTCAGAATCAGTTTACCAAACACACCGGACCCCTTCCAATTTGCCTATTGCCAGAACATTAGTACAGAAGATGCCATCTCTACGGCACTTCACTCGGCCCTCTCCCACCTTGAAGACAGTAACACATGAGAATGCTGTTCATTGACATCAGTTCCGCATTCAACACCATCATTCCCTCAAAACTGGTCACCAAACACAGTGACCTCGGCATCAATACCTCCCTCTGCAACTGGATTCTGGACTTCCTAACCAACAGACCACAGTCAGATAATCACACCCCCTCAAATCTCACCCTGAGCACTGGCGTTCCACAAGGATGCGTGCTGAGCCCCCTCCTTTACTCCCTCTTCACCTACGACTGCATACCTGCACATGGTTCAAACGCCATTGTCAAGTTCACAGACGACACAATGGTGATTGGTCTCATGAGCAACAACGATGAGTCGGGCTACAGGGAGGAGGTCCAGCACCTAACAGAGTGGTTCGCCATCAACAGCTTGGCTGTCAACACCAAGAAGACCAAAGAGCTCATTGTGGACTACAGAAAGTAAAATGATGGCACACACACCCCTATCCGTATCAGCGGGACGGAGGTTGAGCGTGTCACCAGCTTCAAGTTTCTGGGTGTCCGCATCTTTGAGGACCTCTCTTGGACCCTCATCACCTCCACCCGGATCAAGAAGGCTCACCAGCCTCTCTTCTTCCTGAGGAGACTAAAGTCCATCTGCCTCCGCAGATTCTGGTGAACTTCTACCGCTGCACCATCGATAGCATCCTTATCAACTGTGTCACAGTATAGAATGGCAACTGCTCTGGGTCTGACTGGAAAGCACTGCAGAGGGTGGTGAAAACTGCCCAACGCATCACCAGTTCCGCACTTCCCTCCATCAAGGCTCTCCAGAGCAAGCGGTGACTGCGAAAGCCGCATAGCATAGTCAACGACTGTTCCCACCCCAACCACAGACTGTTCACCCTCCTATACTGTATATACTGCATCTCCATTTAGTACTGGCAGTAATATTTATATACTTTACATACTGTACCTAAACCTACTACAGTCTATTTATATATGGTACATACTATAATATCTGTCTTGCTGCACTATTCATACTGAACACACTGCACTTTACTGCTTTTTTTTTGTTATCTCTGTACTGTGCACAATGACATGATATATGAATTTAATATTTGTTAAACATGTTACTATTTTTGTTAACATGTACTACAAGAAGATACAAAAACGCTCCAGTGAGAGTCATGTGATCAAGTCATGTTTCAGAATAACTAGCGTGTATTCTGATGAGCTGATGACTTCCTCACTCAGAAGGTGTGAAAAGGAAGATGAAGACTTCTCTTATTTCTGAAACATCTTTGAAGCCTGTTTGCTTTTACATTACAAAGTCTGAGCAGGGACGTCTGTTACTGGGTCTGTTGCAGTGCCGCTTAGATTCACAGGCCTTTTTATTTTAGAACTGATTGTTTCTTGGTTTAACCTGGTGGATCATTTGGTAAGGTCAAATGTTACTGCTCATTATGTTTGAACTTTTTAACACAGGGAGATTTTTATTTAGCTGCTTCTCATGAAAAGACGAGATATTATTATTTTTAATTCATATTTAACATGTTTTCCGTTCAACTCCGCACATGTTGTGTTATCTGTTTGATTAAAATATGTTTTGGTTGATTTATTGGTAAGTAAAAAAAAATGTTTTTTTCTTTGTTTCAAATCCAATTACTCATCACCTGCATTTGAAAACTTATTAATTATTGATAAGTAACTTTTTTTATTTTTATTTTTTTTTACAAACCCAGATGATGAGTGTCCTGTCAGTCCTGTGTGTGAATCTGGTAACAGCCAACATGTTACTGAGTGTCTTCTTTGTTTCAGGTGAGCTGTTTGTTTACTCACTTTTATTTGGAGACATTGATTATTTACAGTTTGGACTTCGGAGAAATGTTTTACTCTGACATTGTTAGCAGCATACATCATGCTGTTGCTTGGTTTATCATCAACTTTACACATAATGTTTATCATGATTCTGGTTGACAGGTGTTTTGGCTGATTGTGCTGTATATTCAGACCTCTTCATTACTGCACCAAAGAAGATGGAAGCACTGAGTGGATCTTGTTTGCATATCCCATGTAACTTTAGAGTTAGAGATGTACGAGAGTTTGACAGCAGAAAAGAAATCTCTGTAGTGTGGATCAAAAATCAACACACAGTTAAAGATAATCCAAACAATGTGATTTTCCACAGCAGTGAGATAAATAACATCTATCCAATGAAGATAACTGGAAACCTGAGAGAGAAAAACTGCACCACTTTATTTTCCAGTTTAATCACTAGTTACACAAACACATACTACTTCAGGATTGAGAGCAAACTATTGATGGCAACAGCTTCTTGTGATCCTCTTCAAATAAACGTTGAAGGTAAGAAAGTTTAGTTTCTTTCAGTCAGTCTATAATGTTATTGTTTCATGAAAAGACATTCTTCACTTTGTAGCAAATTTAAGTTTTGATGAATTTGACATTACAGTTACTAAAAACAGAACAAACCTTTTAAAGGGACAGTGTGTAATATATCAAGTATTTAGCGCCATCTAGCTGTGAGGTTTTACATTGCAACACTCCTTTGCTCACCCCTCCCAGTCTGAAGATGTTGGAATAGTTCCGGAAGCTAAGGTGGCCCTGACGGACAAGAAACTCATTTTCAAAATATGGACTCTTTCCCAACAGCGTTGAGTATTTCTACTGATTCAAGTAATGAGGTAAAGATGTAGTTAGTTATTAAGGCTATAAAACTAGAGGTTCCCTCTCAGTTCCGCAGTCAAGCTGGCTCTGAGCGAAAACGCGTTTAGCCTTACTACGTAGAACTACGTAGTGCTTTGTGTCCCTCTCGGCAGTCCATAGTTTTTTTAAAACGGGAAAGACATGGCGGCCTCCATAGAGCTTGCCTGTGCTATGTATACTCAGATAGGTAATTCTTCGCTCAGGAGGATAAGTCAGATTGTTGGCAGAGGTAATTGTACACCAATGAGGACTTACTTATGAACGAAGACGTTGATTTGAGTTGATAAATTACTTAAATCATTACACACTGTCCCTTTAATTTTACTTGATGCAGTTTCAATAAGAAAGTGTGAGACTCTTTGTGAGCTGTGTTTGGTAATGTGTTTTTGTAATTTCTAGTGTAAAGTGTGTGTGTGATTTGAACCCACAGATTCTCCTCGTCGCCCCACAATTGAGATCTCAGGTGATCTGAAGGAGAAGGAGTCTGTCACTATAACCTGCTCAGCTTTCACTCCCTGTCCACACTCCCCTCCTAAACTCACCTGGAATCTCCAACAAGACTCTCACAACAAAATAGAGGAAAACACAGATGGAACCTTTACAACTAAAATCCAGGAGACCATCACTCTGTCAGACCAACATGATGGATACAACATCAGCTGTTCTGCCACATATCCTGTGAATGAAGGAAAACATGTCAAGACAGCAGAGGAGACAAAGACTCTCAGTGTTTCATGTAAGACAACCAGAGTTTGTTATTGGATCCTGTCAGCACATGATACAAATAAAGGATCTTATTCAGGCTCTGATGTTACTCTCATATCTCACATCTCTGTCACATTTTCCTCAGATGCTCCTAGAAACACCTCAGTGTCCATCAGTGCATCAGGTAGCTGGGTGAACCTGACCTGCTCCAGCAGAGCCAAGCCTCCCGTCAGCTTCACCTGGTTCAGGAACAGCAAAGAAGGACTCATGTTGGTGTCTGAAAAACACATTTACAGCTTTAAAGTGAAAGATGGAGATTATTACTGTGTGGCCAAAAATCATCTTGGTAGGCAGATGCCGTCAGGGATTCGTCTACATAGTTCAGGTAAATGTAGAACTGAAATGAATCTACTCAATTAATCAATTACTTTTTCTTTTTTTTTTCCTTCTTTTCTGTTCATGGATGGCTTGTTTGTGTGTTTTAGTATCCTGTGATTTTTTTTTTTGCTGCATTTTTATGAGTTTATTCTTTATTAAGAAACTCTCAATGAGCGAGAAAAAGAGCTGCTCAGCATCTCGTGGTGGCTGGAGAGCATTTATTGTTGAATAACGTTTGTTCTGTTAATGAAATTCAGCTTTGTGAGAACTCAGTCATGGAAAGATGCTCTGAAAACATTTCAGCTGAGTCACTTTGACTCTCAGTGTTTCATGTTAGACATTTTATTTTGGTTAATGAAGTGCTGAAGATCGTGTTTTATGATATACAAGTTTACATTTGAGGTTAACAGAAGGAATTAAAGTTCAGGATGTTTCAGAGTCGTAACATTTTCCATTAAGGGGAAGCTGACCGTGCTGTCTTGTTACAGATGATCAGGAGTTTGGGCTTTCTGTCTACGCTACAGTGAAGATCCTGGGAGTCATCATGCTCTACAGTACAATCGTCATCTTTGAGTGGTGAGACCAACTTTTCTATGATGTGATCATTTCCAGCTACATATTTATTGTTATCACTAAAATGTTTCACTTGTTTTCATGTTTATTTATTCCATCTTCTTTTCTTTCAGCTGCTTCAGATCAAGATGCTGCAACAAACCAGTGAAGGTAAGCTGCTAGATGAGGACAGCTACCTTATTCTGTCAACAGTCAATTGTAGTCTGGATCAGGAGAAGGCCTTTGACAGGGTGGACCATGGGTACCTGTTTAAGGCTTTACATGCTTTTGGAGTGGGGGAACATTTTGTCCATGTCGGGGCCTAGTGAGTAATGAAGGTAGCTTTGCAGCTGTGCAGACTGGTGCCTTTAGGAAGACCCCAATGTAGTCTAGATGTGTCGACGTGACGATGTGTCAATGCTGGTCAAAAATGATCAGGACCTGCAAGCAGTAGTGAGTGCACTTTAGATGTATTGAAAGGCTTTGTCTGCAAAAGTGAACTGGGGGAAGAGTGGGGCGCTGTTGTGTGGATGCTGGGAGGGCTGGGGCAGTAGGAACTGGGAGGGGATCCTCTCAGCCACAACCACCAGGCTGGAAAAGTGGAGGTGGATCCTCTCTCACGTCTCCTACAGAGGTCGCACTCTGATCATCAACAGTTTAATCCACCTGCTGGCCTGTTGGAGAGGATACAGAGGACTCTGAGGAGGCGGAGAGGGCAGGTGCTGAGCTCTCTGTCTCCATCAGTACTGGACTCCTTCAGTCAGGTGACGGGGGAGGAGCCTCCACTTGTCCCTGTGCTGTTGGTGGCAGGTCCAGAAGGTTAGCAGGAAGACAGACTGCTGTCCTTTGCCTCTCTGAGCCTGGGGTTTTCAGGGTGTAAAGGGGAAATATTTGTATGCAGCGTAGAACCTTTGCAGTATTGTAGGAGGTCAGGGAGCATCAGTGGCTGCGCTACCTTGAGAGACAGACGATGGCAGAGTTTAGGTTGATCGGGCTGTATAAGCTCCCTCTGCCTAAGAGGTCAGGGGATCTGCAGTGGAGGGTGTTACCTGGGGCACTGGCAACAAATGTGTTTTGGTCTAAAGTGCATCATAATGTGAGGGAGGGCTGTGTGTTCTGTAACATGCCTGAGTCTGTAAATCATGTGTTTGTTGAATGCCATCGTTTGCTGTCTTTCCTCTCTGCTGTCTGTGGGAAGATAGGAGCGGTGTTCTCTGAGGGGCTTTACATACTGGGGTCCAGGTATTCAGCTCAGACCAAGCACAGAGATCTCCTGATTCATTTTCTGTTTGGCCAGGCTGAACTGGCTACTTGGCTCACGAGGCGCAACCGGTTTGCAGGGTTCAGGGCTGGTGGACCCTGAGTTACTGTTCAAGGGGCTGGTGTCTGCACGTCTACGGGCTACAGAGTTTGAGTATTATTCTTTTGTTAATGACCCTGATGTGTTTCAGAAGGTGGTCTGTGTAGACAGGGCTGTTTGTAGCTTGAGGGAGACTGAACGGGTCATTTGTTTATGAGAAGGTTCTGTAACAGTTATTTTTTTGTTTTGTGCGTGCATGTGTGTGTGTGTGTAGGGGGATGTACACTGTCTTGTATAGTGTTGTGATGAATACATAGACATGTTTTAATAAAGATGGTTAAAAGTCAAAGTCTGTCTCTATCTCTCTTTCTCTCTCTCTCTGTCTCTCTCTCTGTCTGTCTCTCTGTCTCAGGACACAGATGAAGCAGACTGTGCCAACAGAGTGATCGAGATTCAAGCCTCATGAAGGAGAAGAGGAAGACGTCATGTTCACACGTCTTTAGAGTTAACATTCTTTGTGAGAGGTGTGAAAACCTCGTGAAAATTCCGTCCCTCAAAAAGACAGACACACTCTTTTTTACTCCAAAGACTGTATGTGAGAGCTTTGTTACCCTGTGTATTATAATGTAAATATAATGTCATCATGGTCTGATCTGTATTTGTGAAGAGATGAAGACGCTTTTCACTAATTCCTCAAGTACCCAGGACTGATATTGTGAAAACTTTAATCCTTAACTATCATGAGTTTGTGAGGCTTGTGAGAAATTTGGTTGTATTTTGAAAAAAGCACAACAGATTTGACGTGATCCAACAGGGGGAGCCTCACCAGCTGCAGTGATAATCGTCTCAGTCTTTATCCACTGCATGTCACTGTCCTGCTTTCAATAATTATTTGATTTATTTTACTATCGTAATATATATGGCTGAGAAACGAAAGAGGAGTGGTGGGTTGTGAACTGCTTAAGTCGCGAAGAGAGTTCTGAGAAAAACCTGAGAACTAAAAGGAAACATGGAAGTTGGTTTGCTGATTCTGTCAACAAGTCCTCCACACAGCTATCGTCAGCAAAATGACTTCATCATGTGCTCCACAACTGTATAGTAACAGCTGCTGGTTTGTTTCTACACTTTTTTAATGGCTGTATGTGAACGATTGTGACATAAAAAAAAAAATGACACCTTTCCTGTCTCTCTCTGTCGCCAAGTGAGTGATTTGTTTAAGTTGTTTAATGCCGGCTAACAGCAGCTAACATTAGTTTAGAAGTGGAGTCCGCTAACATAACCTAAGGACCGGCTTCAGGCACAACAAGAAAGTTCTGCAGAGTTGCATTAACTTGTATTATTGTAGATTTCCCATAGAGGAAACAGCTGGTTGTTGTGAGATAAATGAGTGTTTGGTGATACGATCTTACTATGGGGAAGTTTCTCACATGCTGTCTAATAAAACACTGCCTGTCTGTACTAATGGTCTCACATCATTCTCCTTTGTTATAACAAATGGGTTCCACATGAAGTAAACACTAGTAACTACACATGATCAATATATTAATCTAATATTTGTTTAACACTATTTTTGTTAACATGTACTACAAGAAGTTACATAAATGCTCCAGTGAGGCCTGTAATCAAGTCGTATTTCAGAATAACTAGTGTGTATTCTGATGAGCTGATGACTTCCTCAGTCCGAAGGTGTGAACAGGAAGGATGAAGACTTCTCTTATTTCTGCAACATCTTTGTCGCCTGTTTGCTTTTACATTACAAAGTCTGAGCAGGGACGTCTGTTACTGGGTCTTTTGCAGTGCCGCTTAGATTCACAGACCTTTTTATTTTAGAACTAATTGTTTCTTGGTTTAACCTGGTGGATCGTTTGGTAAGGTCAAATGTTACTGCTTATTATGTTTGAACTTTTTAACACAGGGAGGTTTTTATTTAGCTGCTTTTAATGAATTTAACAAGAATGAGCCTCAAAGAAAAAGAAAAAGTCTTGTTTTTAATTTATGTTTAAATTGTTTTCAGTTTAACTCTGCACATGTTGTGTTATCTGTTTGATTAAAGATGTTTTGGTTGAATTATTGAGAAGTATTTTTTTCCTTTTTTTCTTTTTTTTTTTACAAATCCAGGTGATGAGTGTCCTGTCAGTCCTGTGTGTGAATCTGGTGACAGCCAACATGTTGCTGAGCCTCTTCTTTCTCTCAGGTGAGCTGTTTGTTCACTCACTTTTATTTTGGAGACATTGATTATTTACAGTTTGGACTTCAGTGAAATGTTTTACACTGACATTGTTGACAGCATACATCATACTGTTGCTTGGTTTATCATCAACTTTACACATAATGTTTCTCATGATTCTGGTTAACAGGTGTTTTGGCTGCTTGTCGCTATAATTCAGGCATCTTCATCACTGCACCAAAGATTGAAGCACTGAGTGGATCTTGTTTGCAAATCCCATGTAAATTTAGAATTAGGTCTGATTCAGAAACAGAGTTTAACAGCAACAGAGAAATCTTTGGCGTGTGGATGAAAAGCAGTCCCTATATTGTAATGAGCGGAGCACAGTCCAGCAATGTGATTTGCAACAGTAGTGGCTCAGATAACATCTATCCAATGAAGATAACTGGAAACCTGAGAGAGAAAAACTGCACCACTTTATTTTCCAGTTTAATCAATAGTTACACAAACACATACTACTTCAGGATTGAGAGCGACTCATACAAGGCAACAGCTCTCTGTGATCCTCTTCAAATAAACGTTACAGGTAAGAGAGTTTAGTTTCTTTCAGTCAGTCTAAAATGTATAGAATAAAATTGGAGAATAAAATCACTTTTGTCACTTTGCAGTGAATTTAAAGGAGAACTTCGGTCGATTTAAACATGCAGCTTCATTGCTCAAGCTACCCTTGACTTGCCAGTACCGAAGACACAAACAAATTTGGTCCAGCCATTACAGAGCTCCGTGAACGGAGATGTAGCATTGAACGCTAACAGCATGGGGTCAGAACTTTACACTGTGTTTTAAGCGTCTTAACATGCTCCACATCTCACAACAAAAGTTATGCCACATCAGCAGACACCTTAGCACACAGCACTGTAGCGTGTATGACTCAAACTGAATAAAAAAGTAGTTAAAACAGTTTGTTTGTGCAAGGAGCTACTTACCTGTTTGTTGACATCCGTGTCTTCCGGTAGCTAGACCAAACTAGTCAATCCGTCGAGCGTGCACTTACTCCCTCACTGGCGGAGACGGAAACGTAATCCAGCATTTTCATGTTTATGTTCATAATGTACATGTCCATGTTACAGCCTGTCGTGAGCCATGAGCCTTACAATAGCCTGTTAAGCCTGTTAAGTGCACACACGATGGATATGCTAGTTCGGTCTAGCTACCGGAACACATGGATGTCAACAAACAGGTAAGTAGCTGCTTGCACAAACACACTATTTTAACTACTTTTTATTCATTTTGAGTCATACACGCTACAGTGCTGTGTGCTAAGGTGTCTGCTGATGTTGCATAACTTTTGGTGTGAGATGTGGAGCATGTTAAGACGCTTAAAACACAGTGTAAAGTTCTGACCCCATGCTGTTAGCGTTCAATGCTACATCTCCGTTCACGGAGCTCTGTAATGGCTGGACCAAATTTGTTCACGTCTTCGGTACTAGCAAGTCAAGGGTAGCTTGAGCAATGAAGCTGCATGTTTAAATCGACCGAAGTTCTCCTTTAAGTTTTGTATGTGTTTGATTTGAACCCACAGATTCTCCTGGTCGCCCCACAATTGAGATCTCAGGTGATCTGAAGGAGAAGGAGTCTGTCACTATAACCTGCTCAGCTTTCACTCCCTGTCCACACTCCCCTCCTAAACTCACCTGGAATCTCCAACAAGACTCTCACAACAAAATAGAGGAAAACACAGATGGAACCTTTACAACTAAAATCCAGGAGACCATCACTCTGTCAGACCAACATGATGGATACAACATCAGCTGTTCTGCCACATATCCTGTGAATGAAGGAAAACATGTCAAGACAGCAGAGGAGACAAAGACTCTCAGTGTCGAATGTACGACAACCAGAGTTTGTTATTGGATCCTGTCAGCACATGATACAAATAAAGGATCTTATTCAGGCTCTGATGTTACTCTCATATCTCACATCTCTGTCACATTTTCCTCAGATGCTCCTAGAAACACCTCAGTGTCCATCAGTGCATCAGCAGGTAGCTGGGTGAACCTGACCTGCTCCAGCAGAGCCAAGCCTCCTGTCAGCTTCACCTGGTTCAGGACCAGCAAAGATGGACTGATGGATGTAGCTGAAGGACACTTTTACAGCATTAATGTGACAGATGGAGGAGATTATTACTGTGTGGCCACAAATGATCTTGGGAGTCAGATGCCATCAGGGATTCGTCTACATAGTTCAGGTAAATGTAGAACTGAACTGAATCTACTCATTTTAATGTAATCCAATAAACCTGTTTTTCTTCTTTTCTGCTTCACCAACACTTTGTTTGCTTGCTTGTTTGTTTTAGTATCCTAAAAATCACTTTTTTTACTACATTTTTATGAAATGGTTCTAGATAAATAAACTCTTACTTGGAGAGAAAAGAGCTGCTCATCATCTCGTGGTGGCTGGAGAGCATTTGTTGTTGAATAAAGTTTGTTCTGTTAATGAAATTCAGCTTTGTGAGAACTCAGTCATGGAAAGATGCTCTGAAAACATTTCAGCTGAGTCACTTTGACTCTCAGTGTTTCATGTTAGACATTTTATTTTGGTTAATGAAGTGCTGAAGATCGTGTTTTATGATGTACAAGTTTACATTTGAGGTTAACAGAAGGAATTAAAGTTCAGGATGTTTCAGAGTCGTAACATTTTCCATTAAAGAGAAGCTGACCGTGCTGTCTTGTTACAGATGATCAGGAGTTTGGGCTTTCTGTCTACGTTACAGTGAAGATCCTGGGAGTCACAATCCTCTGCAGTGCAATTGTCATCTTTGAGTGGTGAGACCAACTTTTCTATGATGTGATCATATCAAGCTACATACTTATTGTTCTCTTTAAAATGTTTTACTTGTATTTATTTTTCGATTGCCGGTCCTACACTTTGGAACGCCCTCCCGCTCCATATCAGATAAGCCCCCTCACTGTCCATTTTTAAAACGCATCTTAAAACCCATTTTTATTACTCGGCTTTCAACCCAGCATGAGACTCTGCTCTTGTTTTAGTGTTTTAGTGTTTTTATTGTTTTTATTGTTTTAACATTTTTATTGTTTTATTGTTTTTATTTTTTCTTTGTTTCCTATGTTTTATGTTTCATGTTCTATTTCTTTTAATGTACAGCACTTTGTCCCAGCTATGGCTGCTTAAAGCGCTTTATAAATAAAGTTGAGTTGAGTTGAGTTAAGTATTCATGTTTATTTATTCCATCTCTTTTTCTTTCAGCTGCTTCAGATCAAGATGCTGCAACAAACCAGTGAAGGTAAGCTGCTAGATGAGGACAGCTACATTATTCTGTCAACAGTCAGTTGTCTTCATCTCATTAAGGAGAGCTAATCTCACTTTATATCAGACTTTTATTTACCAAGACAAGCTCAAGGTGCTGCTGGCATTTCTCTTTGAGCTGCATTAAACTCACTGCAGAGAACCAACACCTCTCTCTCTCTCTCTCTCTCTAACTTGTTCTCTCTCTCTCTAACCACATCTAGACAGGAGGGTTCAGCCACGTCTTCGGGCTGAGTTTGAGTATTATTCCCTTGTTAATGACCCTGGTGTGTTTTAGAAGGTGGGCTGTGTAGACAGGGCTGTTTGTAGCTTGAGGGAGACTGAACGGGTCATTTGTTTATGAGAAGGTTCTGTAACAGGGTTTTTTTATTTTGTGTGTGTGTGTGTGTGTGTGTGTGTGTGTGTGTACAGTTTAAGACATTTTTTGCTAAAGATGGTTAAGTCTCTTTCTCTAACTCTGTCCCTCCTTCTTTCTCTCTCTCTCTGTTGTTTTCATCTCCACAGAAAGCAGAGTGATTGAGATTCAAGTATCATGAAGGAGAAGACTAAGACAGTCACCATGTTCACCATTAAGGGAATATTTCTGTTGGACTTTTTTGCGTCAATGGTGTTTGTATGTAAAATATTGTATTCTAAATGAAAATAAGGACATTTATTAGCTTTTAAATTTGAGCTTTTTAGCTTTTTTAAAAAAGTCTCCTGCTTACAATGCTAACAAGAAATCATATTAATGATCAAATGTGTTCTTACTGCTATATAGTCAGGGCTGTAGCTGTCACAGAGGACACTGTCCTCAGTGTTTTTATGTCAAAATGTGTTGGTTGAAGTCCTCTGAAGATCAGTTTACCTTCTATAACTAAATACCTTGAAGTTTATCACGATCTGATCTGTATTGGAATTAGACAACCTCATCTCTTCATTATTAAAAATACAGATCAGATCGTGATAAACTTCAACGTATTTTTAATAATGAAGAGATGAGGTTGTCTAATTCCTCAAATATCCAAGACTGATATAATAATTACAGTAACTCTAAATTATCATCAGTTTGTCAGGAATGGAATATTTGATCTGGAATAATTGGAATACTGTTTCTGTATCAGTCAGTGCTGGTTTTAAGCTGTTATGTTTCTCTGTGCTGCAGGAATGACTTCAATAAAATATGAATTTCTGGCACTGAGTCTCTGTCTGGGCTGTGATGAGCAGTGAGTGTACGGCTGAATGTCTTTCTCTACTTGAAGTCCTGAGTGGTCCATACACCACCAGCTGGTGGTGCTGACACTTTGAACAGCTCCTGTTATCACACCTAAATTTATGGCCATGATCACAAACCATGAAGTGTTGTGTCCTGTAACGCTACCAGACTAAAGACAAATTTCATATCATTAATTTTAAAAAATACAATAAATAGTGTGATTTGTATTCATCTTATAGAATCAGTCATTTTTAAAAGTCGCTGAAAAGTATTCTCTTTTGTATGTTCCTTTAGTGATGTTGTGAATAATCCAACATTGATGTTACTGTGATGAAGCAGTGCAGCCTCCCGTTTGTTCCCTGTTGTAATGTCTCCATCTTGTGGTTCAGATGCAGTATCGATGAGGTGACCACAAAGCTGAAAAAGGAAATGTCACCAGCTGCAGTATTTTACGGAGCCCTGGAGGTGACATGGACGGGGTTTTTTTTATCTCGTGAGTGCGACTTAGTATCTCGCACGCGCCAGTTACTATCTCGCGCGCGACTTAGAATCTCGCACGTGCAAGATACAATAGTAGAACGTCTCTGTTCAAGCGCATTTTGACGTAATTAAACAGTGCCGTCGGTTAAATGCAGGCTTATTATCATGGATCGAGACCATCTCAGAATTTTAATTGATTCATTAATTAATTAAAGTTAATAAAGTGTCTTGTTATTGTGTAACGGTAAGAGGTACATGTAACAGGTATTTTGATGATCCACGATGAATGTCCAGGTGTTTTAATAGCTATTTTAATGGCTATTATGCTAGCCATGATGGAGGAGTTGTAAAGGTAATAGTAGTTTGGTTATAATTCATTTATGAAATAACGTTGCAGCAGTCACAACTGGCAATCAGGACAAACGATTAATGGATGCAGGTGCATATAGTAATTCATGTGAAAGTTGTGACAGAAAACCTACATTTACTAAAATACCTTCAATTTTCCACGACATTCACACAGACCACATTCTCTCGGCTTTCACAGTACAGTAAACACGTTTGCTGTCTTCTGTTATTATACAAAACAGATATACTATTGCTCTTTATACCACAAGGGGGCGCTGTTGTATAAGACAGGTCATAGTTAACACGCTGCACGTAGAGAGGTCAGAGTGCAACAGCATGGCGACTATGTACAATACGACGTTGCTACTGAGAACAATGTTACTGTATAAGTTCTTTAAGTAAATGGCACTTGTTCATGATTCCAGCGTCCCATCATTGTTGAGTTAACACCACAACGTTCATTCAATCATTTGAGCCAGAGTGCCACTGCATCTTACTTACTATCTCGCGAGTGCGAGTTATTATCTGGCACGCGCGAGAGATACAGCAAGTCGCACGTGCGTGATAGTAAGTCGCAGTCGCGAGATAGAAAAAAAACTATCCATGTCACCTCCAGGGTTCCTTACTTTCTTTACTGTAACAAGAGATTTTTTTTAAAAAAACTTTAACGTTACTATGAAATGACAGAGAGTCAAACAATTCGAAAACTGTAGTTAACTGTCATCTAGCTTGTTAGCTAACAACGTTTGCCCGGCTCCCATGTATATGTATGCCAGTTTACGTCAGCTAGCTACTGTTAGCTAAATGCTAACGTCTCCCGCTAACAGCAGTTGCCAATTATATTACAGAATATGTCAATTGGCGTTATATTCCAGTTAAACCCATTTGTTGCTCGATAGTTAACCTGCGTCCTCCTTCTCTCTCTCTCTCTCTCTCTCTCTCTCTCTCGGTGTTTGAGGAGAAGGTCAGCGTTTAGCACAACATGGCAGAGAAAAGGAAATGGCGGACGTCGGGATGATATTTTTGATGGCTCCAAAGTACTGTGTAAGTACCTGTAATATCAAAATACCAGTTGATAAAGTTTTCAGAGAAGGGCTAATGTTGAAATTACCTTTTAAGTGGAGCTGATAGTCTCACCATGCAGTTGGAGCGTTTTTTGGGTACTTTTATGTCCTCAAAGTGATTAATTTATATATATTTAAGCTACTATTACTGGCTGTGTCTGTTACATCAGATGCTATGCTATGGACATTATCGTGATGTCCCCTCCATAAAATACTACATGTTTGTGGTCCCACATTGAAAGTGCTAAATCATCATCAGCTAGCCTGCATGTTAGTCTGTCATGATGAGTGAGCGTTTTCACATGGGTTTATGATCCATTTGTAATATAACCCTTTTTGAGATCATAATAGCCTAAATTTAAAGGCTTGATCTTGGCTTTGACTGGTTTTTGGTGTATTTTTGCAGTCGTATGTATGTATTCTTGAAAGCACTGAATTCTCCAGGCGGTGGCTTTTACAAAACAGTAAAGTTGTGGAAAAGACTGAACAGGACACAGAGATGTAGATTTTTGATATGCTTCATTCTTTATTATGGTTAGTTATAGTTTTTAGTTATAGTTTTAAGGCACTTTAATGCAGAGTCCTGGAAGGTTCCAGCTGAGAGCTTCACTCTGCATCAGTTCCCTTCTGTGTGAGAGAGAATGAATACAAATAATTCGGGGGGGAAATCAGTTTAGCAACAGTATTCAGTGTGTAGACAAGCAACAGATATACTTTGATCATCAGCACTGTTGCGTCACTGACCTTGGATCCAGCCTCACGGCCCTTGGCTCTCATCTTGTTGACCTGCGACTCAGCAATGTCAGCCCTCTCCTCTGCCTCATCCAGTTCATGTTGCAGTTTACGGAGCTTGGTCAGATGGCTGTTAGCTTGTTCCTCCTGTCATAAATAGTTTTGGTTAGGTATTTAAATAGTATGGGAGCAGGATATCCGTCTGTAATATCACAATACACCTGTACGTACAGCCTCCTCTGCAGTCCTCTTGTAAGATTTGACCTTCAGCTGCAGTTTGTCTACCAGGTCCTGCAGACGGGCCAGATTCTTCCGGTCCTCTTCAGTCTGCATGGAGTTGAATAAGCAGAGTCATGGATTGTACAACTGACACAGGGAATCAATGGGAATGGATACAGAAAATAATTAGGATATACCTGATAGGTAAGCTCCTTGACTCGTCTCTCATATTTACGGACTCCTTTAACAGAGTCACTGCCCTTCCTCTGTTCAGCCTCCACCTCAGTTTCCAGTTCCCGTACCTATAAAATCATAAACAACGTGTCACAGAAGCCAAGCATCATGTCCACATCTGAACAGGTAAGTGTCACTCACCCTGGCCTCCAGCTTCTGGATCTGCTTCTTGCCACCTTTCATGGCTATTTGCTCAGCTTCATCCAGACGGTGCTGCAGGTCTTTGATGGTTTGTTCCATGTTTTTCTTCATACGCTCCAGGTGAGCGCTGGTGTCCTGCTCCTTCTTCAGCTCCTCTGCCATCATGGCAGCATCAGTAATGGCCTTCTTCGCTTTCTCCTCAGCGTTTCTGCACTCCTGCACCGCCTCCTCCACCTCGTTCTGAAGCTGAGCTGTGTCGCTTTCAAGCTTCTTCTTCTGGTTCAGCAGGCTGGTGTTCTGCACAGAATTGTTTTACAGTGAACACATAAATAACTTGGACATATTTGCATATCATCATACTGTACTAATGTACAGTGATTACAGATTTGGACATACCTGAGAGTGAAGCAGCTGAACTCTCTCGCTGACATCCAGCAGTTCCTGCTCCGCCAGTTTACGAGCTCTCTCGGTCTGCTCCACCACAGACCTCAGCTCATCAAGTTCAGCCTGGAACAGGTTGTTACGTCTCTCCACCATGGCAATGTTCTCCTTCAGATCATCATTGGCACGGAGAGTATCATCCAGCTGCAGCTGAGCGTCCTGTCGAGGAAGATGATAAAGTTCTTTCCATGAGAAAATGGACAAAGAAAATAATCCACAAAATATTCCCGTCATTGGTAGACTTAAAAACTCACCTTCAGATGAGCATGGACTCCCTTGAGCTGCTTCTGAGCCTCTGCTGCCTGCCTGTTGGCCTGGCTCAGCTGGATCTCCATCTCATTGAGATCTCCCTCCATCTTCTTCTTCACTCTGAGAGCCTCATTTCTGCTGCGAGTCTCAGCCTCCAGGGAGCTCTGCAGAGTGTCCGTCACCCTCTGATGGTTACGCTTGGCCTGCTCCATCTCCTCGTCTTTCTCAGCCAGCTTCCTCTCAATCTCAGCCTTCATCTGGTTGAACTCGAGCTGAACCCGAAGGATCTTACCCTCTTCATGCTCCAGAGAGCCCTGAAAGAAACGACTCTGCCATCAATTCGCATATCCTTTGAGGACAGGGTGAAAGCTTTAACAACATACTGTACTCTCACCTCAGCTTCCTCCAGAGCAGTTTGTATTTCAACCTTCTCCTGCTCCAGCTGTTTGCGCATCTTCTCAAGCTCATGGATGCTCTTTCCTCCCTCACCAAGTTGCTCAGTCAGGTCAGAAATTTCCCCTGTCATCAAAAGAACATTATATTCATTATACTGTATGAATAGTATTGCTTAGGGCCATAATAGACACAACAGGATCCACAGGAAGGATTATGTTTTTCTCAAACCTTGGAGATTCTTATTTTCTCGTTTCAGGGTCTCCAGATGATCCAGAGATTCTTCATAGGAGTTCTTCAGTTTGAAGAGCTCAGTGCTGAGGGAACGAGCCTCTTTCTGGGCACCTTCCAGCTCAGTCTGGGACTCCTCATACTTCTGCTTCCACTCAGCAAGGACCTGGTTTAATAATATCCAGTTTCAGATTACTTGGTATTATTTCATCAATTCACTTCTTCCCTCAATTGCTGTTTATTATCTCTCCCATTACCTTGTCAAAGTTTCTTTGTTTCTTGTCCAGAGTTGCAGCAGCAGCATTCGATCTCTCCACATCCACCATGAGATCTTCAATCTCACCCTGAAGCCTGTGTTTGGTTTTCTCCAGGGAGGAACATTTAGCATTAGCCGCTTCAACAGCTTCTTCTGCATCTTGCAGGCGCTGAGCAAGCTTTTTCCTAGTAGCAAAAATCAAAGTATCAAAGTATCAAAGTTACCTCACAGATAAAATGGGCATATCGTGGTAATATTAACAAACTGTCTAGTGATGGTTCCTGTCTTCAGTGTTGATATAACTTGACTAAATGCCAGAAAGATTAGAGGCAGGCCCTCTCTAGTATAATTTATTGAATCCTTACTTTGCTTCCTCCAGCTCCTCTGTCCTTTGGATGGCGTCAGTTTCATACTTGGTTCTCCACTGAGCCACCTCAGAGTTGGCCTTGGACATGCTGCGTTGGAGCTCAGCTTTGGCCTCTTGTTCCTCCTCAAACTGCTCCCTCAACAAATCACAGTCATGGCGTGAAGACTGCACTGCATGGGCAAGTGCATTCTTGGCCTGGAAGGAGATAGTATAAGCTTTGATAAAGTAATGTTTAAAGTAAGTATTCATCTGGAAACTTCATTCACTGTAATTTGAGATACCTTGACTTCCTCCTCTAGTTGTCTCTTGAGGTCTTCAATCTGCTGAATGTAGGACTGCTTCCCTCTGGTCAGCTGAGAGACCAAGGAGTCCTTCTCCTCCAGCTGCCTGGAAAACTCACCTTTTGATAAGGAAGAAAATTATCATCATGTCTTAAATGTCATGAATTCAATTTAAAAGATTTAATGAGTGTACTTACCATTCTCAGTTTGAAGCTTTGCTTTCTGCATGGTGAAATCATTGATGATGCGCTGGCTCTCATCAGTTTTAGACCTCAATTCACTTACTTGATCTTCAAAAGTGCGACACATTTTTTCTGAGTTTGACTGAAAATAAAACAAAAGTTGCTTTCATGTTTAGAGCTCCTTCATTCAGACGTCTCTTAATATGGGATGAAACTGGTACCAGGGTAGCATTATCTAGTTTCCTGGGGTAACTTGTTAGGTGTACTCACTTTGGATTTGACAATCTGCTCCATGTTGGAGACCACATCATCCAGCTCCAGTCTGAGCTCGCTCTTCTCTTTCTCTAGCTTCTGTTTGACTCTTTGTAGGTTGTCAATCTGCTCTCCCAAGTCAGCCACACTATCTGCGTTCTTCTTTCTCAGGGTTGCAGTGGTGGCTTCATGCTGCAGAGTGGCCTCTTCAAGGTCTCTACGCATCTTCTGAAACTCTGCCTCCCTCTTCTTGTTCATCTCAATCTGGGCAGCAGTGGCTCCTCCGGCCTCCTCCAGCCTCTCGCTGATCTCCTCCAGCTCTCTGGCCAGGTCGGCCCTCTGCTTCTCCACCTTGGCTCGGGCAGCTCGCTCTGCTTCGAGCTCTTCCTCCAGCTCTTCAATTCGGGCCTGAAAGGTACAGTTTCCATTAAGAATGCTAAGTAGAACAATGTATTTGCTCATTTGAATTTGCAAAATGGAGGCTGTGTTAATTTGAGCTGACCTGTAACTCCTTAAGTTTCTTCTGAAGTTGGGCTGCCAATGCTTGTTCATCCTCAATTTTGCTGAGAAGTTGGCTGATCTCAAAGTCCTTTCTGTTGAGACAAAATATATCTTAAGCAACCTGTACCTTGGTAAGTTTTTCCTTATCTTTGATTTGGCAACTATACCACGACACAAGAGCTTACATTAAGCTACTTTTGCTTCATACTGTGTCTGCACATGGCAACTATTGGATCATGATTGAGTTGAAAGAAAGATTGTGGTTGTGGCAAATAAACGATCTTTCTATCTTTCTATCTAACTATCCAAAAAAGATATCAGGAAGGAAAAGTGTGTTGTTAGGGTTGATAAAAAGATGAATATTAACAACTGGTCCAACTGTTGCATGAAAGTCAGATGTGCTACACATCCTTCCACCAACCCAACCTCACAATCTGCTTTGGAACATAAAGGGCACTCTACCTCCAGTGCATGTTAACATTAGATGTAAATTGGAGGTGGCGACTCATCCAGTATTGCGGTAATTGCTGGAATGCTGAATTGAATTGGGAGAGCAAACTAACTTCTTCAGCTTCTCTTCAAGTTGCTGCTTGTCATTCTCCAGGTCCATTAGGCTTTCCTGGGTCAACTTCAGATCTCCTTCCAACTTTCTCTTTGCTCTCTCAAGATCCATCCTGACCTTCTTCTCTTGTTCGAGAGAACCTTCAAGCTATTTCAAAGCATAGAAGAACATATTTATTACATATTATCCAATCAGGATTTTAAGTTTATATCCTAATGATTGTATGTAACTCACATCATCAACTTGCTGTTCCAGCTTAGCTTTGGCCTTGGTCAGAGTGTTGACTTTGTCCTCCTCACTCTGCAGGTCGTCCAGTGTTTGCTGATGAGCCTCCTGAAGAGCTTTCTTCTCTTTGGTCAGCTTAGCAATGATTTCATCCAAAGCTGCCATCTCTTCAGTCAGGTTTTTAACCTAAACAATTTGTTCTAAAAGTTAGAACACCTCATGTGGTGGAAAATGTGTTCTATCAACGCTGGTCAAAATACTTTGTTACCTTGTTTTCTGTGGCATGCTTTTCCTTTTCCACTTTAGCCAGAGTCAGCTCCAGATCATCAATGTCCTTCTTGAGTTCTGAACATTCGTCCTCCAGCTTCCTCTTCTTGGCAGTCAGCTCTGCATTCATCTCCTCTTCATCTTCCAACCTCTCTGTCAGCTCTTTGGTTTTGGCCTCAAGCTGGATCTTACTCTTGATCAGACCCTCACAGCGCTCCTCAGCATCTGTGAGATTGTCTTGTTCCTGCAGACAGAACATTGTGTTATTTATCACATTTTTACAATTATACATTTGTCAGTTTGAGGTAGAACAAATGACAGATCTTACAGATTGGACTTGAAGCTGCAGGTCGTTCTTCTCTTGGAGAAGGGTGACCATCTTTTCCTCCAGCTCTTTCCTGCGTGCCTCAGATTTAGCGTAAGTCTCTTTGAGCTTTGTGAACTCCTCCTTCATGTTTGCCATCTCCTTTTCAGTCTCAGCTGATTTCAGCAGAGGTTTTATCTTGAAGTACATCTTCATCCAGGGCCAATTCTTGACACCCATGAAGGCACGGATGTTCCACTGGATTACCAGTAAGGAATCCCTGTAGATAACGTAAATCCACTTGAATAAAATTTTCTGTACCTTTTGTAGTGCTCTTACTTTTTAATTATACTAGATGCACATCTTGAAGGGATGATAATGTCAGACGATCAAGAAAAATAACTTGGTAAGTATCATGACAGTGACACAGATTCATGATCACCAGAAGATAGATGTATTGACAGTGGTGCTCTGACTTTTCATCTACCACTATCAAGGGGTCAAATTTGAATTTGACAAATACTTATTGTAATTATTGTATAAGCAAATGCCTACAATACAGTAAATGTTAAAAGTAATGCAGCAACCTGCGCTCAACAATTTTCTGGAACTCAATCCTGGCCAGTAGTCCTCTGACTCTCGCTTGAATTCCGGTGATGATGAGCGCGAGACGATCGTCTCTCATCTCCTCAAGAACACCCAGCAGACCAGCTTTGAAGAACACCTGTAAAGATACAGGAAACATTAATGTGATTGCTTTTACATAAGTATTGTTTTTACTTAAATCAATGCTTCACCTTTGTGTGTCCCAGTTTATACTGCTCATGGTCGATGTCCAAAGAGCCCAGCAGTTTTTCGGCTCCTTTCTTGTTGTCAATGAACTGTCCCTCAGGGATAGCATTAGGGTTCAGGATACGGTATCTGAAATGTGGAGAAATATACAAAAACCATGAGAACATTTTGACCATTAATGTATTGTAGGTGTAGAACAATTTTTGTATTCATTTGTATTTATGGTACCGTTGTTTGAAGTCTCCATACTGGATCCTGTTCGGGAATCCCTTCCTGCAGATCCTGATGCCCTCCAGCACACCGTTACAGCGCAGCTGGTGCATGACCAGAGGATTCTCCATCGCCCCAGGAGTCTTGGTCTCATTGGGGATGAGGCAGCGTACAAAGTGAGGGTGAGTTGACCTGAGGTTGGTCATCAGCTTGTTCAAGTTTTCCTGTAATAGTCCAAAACATGCATGATGTGCAACTGTGTAGTGACAGTAGAGGTCATTTTTAAATTCAAAAGCAATAACAGATTTTAAATGTTTTAAGTTAATTCACCCTATGCAGTGCAGACACAGTCTGGAAGGAAGAACCTTTCTTCTTTCCACCCTTTCCTCCCTTGCCGCCTGAATCCTGGGCTGTAGAAAAAGTTTAAAATTCATCTTCACTATTTCCATATCCAGATATTTTAAGTGATTTTAGATTATTTTAGATTTTATAAATTGTCAGAGAAGAAATGTACCTGAATCTGCTCCAGCATAACCAATGAAAAGATTTGCCAACACTTTGAGGGTAGACTTCTGGAAGAGTCCCACCACAGTTTCATTCAGTGGGTCCTTGTTCTTCACAAGCCAGTTACCAATGTTGTAGTCAACAATACCAGCGTAATGGACCAGGGAGAAATGAGCCTCTGGTCTTCCCTTAATAATCCTAGGCTTCTGGAAGTTGGGGCTTTTGCCCAGATGGTTGTCATACAGTTTGGCTTTAAATGTTGCATCGCTGGCTTTTGGGAACATGCACTCCTCTTCAAGGATGGACATGATGCCCATGGGCTGAAGGAAGGAATTGACTAGAATTAATTACTGGTAAACATGCCAGTTTGTCACAATAATTCTGAAATTTGATTAACTCAGCACTAACCTTCTCAATGAGTTCAATACAGGCTGCCAAGTCCATGCCAAAGTCAATGAACTCCCATATGATGCCCTCTTTCTTGTACTCTTCTTGTTCCAGCACAAACATGTGGTGGTTGAAGAACTGCTGCAGCTTCTCATTAGTGTAGTTGATGCACAGTTGCTCAAAGGTGTTGAACTAGGAAGGTCATTCAATGAGAGAAGTTAGACAAAGTAAATTTCGTAGTTCGCCTGTCCATAAAATCTTACATACTCACATCAAAGATCTCGAATCCAGCAATGTCCAGCACACCAATGAAGTACTGGCGGGGTTGCTTGGTATCCAGAGATTGGTTGATTCTCACCACCATCCACAAGAACATCTTCTCGTACACTGACTTGGACAGTGCACCAATAGAGTAGTAGACCTGTTTTGATATATAAAAACAAAGAATTGATCATGTTGAAACTATATGTACTTACTATATGCAATATTTTAGTATTAGGATTTACTACATTACCAATGCTCCAACACTTTGTGTGGAGACTCACCTGCTGCACACTCTGACCTTTGGTGACCCACTCATTCCCAACCTTGACCCTTGGGTGGCACAGGCCCTTCAGCATGTCAGCAGAGTTTAAGCCCATCAGATACGCAACCTTGTCTAAATCTGCAACAGTGATAGTGTATCATTTATGTATGATAAAGATTTTATGTATTATACAGTCTCTCCATCAGTCTGCAATTTGGAAGCGGTATTTACCTTCAGTGCCATCAGCTTCTGCTTGCTCCTCTCTCTGCTTCTGCTTGAACTTCATGTTACCAAAGTGCATGATGGATCCCGTCAGCTTATAGATGCTGTTCTTCTCCTCTTGGGTGAAGCCCAGGACATCGAAAGCTTCCTTTAACAAAATAAAATTGTACGTCACTTTAATAAATTGAAATGAAAGCAATGTGGTAGGTCACCTCAGTGTTTGATGAATACAGCACTGTTCTATATATTACTTACATCTGTTGCCATTAGCTCATCAGAATCATTAATTGATGTGACAGTGATCTCTCCTTGGGAGATGAATGAATAATCGTAGGGGTTGCTTGTAATAAGCAGCATCTCTGAAAAAGAAAACAAATTTAGTCATATGTATGACTCATGCATCATTTGCATTTAACAACTGAATCTCACCCAGCAGTTCTGGTTTCTGTTGGGACAGAATCTGGTAGAAGATGTGGTAGTCTCTCTCAGCCTTGAGCTGATAGGTGACTCGAGATTTCTCCAGCAGATCTGACAACATGTAAGATTTTTGTTTTAAGATTTGTTCCTGAGAGCTATATTCATGCTTTAAAATGATAAATGCTTGCTGAACTTACAAGTTTCAATGTCCGCTGAAGACAGTTTCCCACTTACTCCGAAATGGATTCGAATGAATTTACCCTGTGATGAGAAAATGTGGTTTAGATGTTCTTCATGTAACGCAGTCACATCTTAATATGTACTGTTTAAAGGTCCAGTGTGGGATTTAGGGGCATCTATCGGCAGAAATGTAAATTTAAACGTAATTGGTAATTATCTTTTTATTACTGTATAATCTCCTGAAACTGAGAATTGTTATGTTTTAATTATAATTAGCTTCTAATATCTACAGAGGGAGCAGGTCCTCTTCCTTAGAGTCAGCCATGTTTCTACAATAGCCCAAAAAACTGGAGCCACTGAAGTCAGGGTAGGGTAAGTGGTATTGAGTTGGCTGCATCTGCAACCTTACTGCCAGATGCCACACTGAAGCTTTTAATGTCAAACTTACAAATCTGGAGGAGTTGTCATTTCTAATGGTCTTGGCGTTTCCAAAGGCCTCCAGGGCAGGATTGGCCTGGATGATTTGATCCTCCAGGGTGCCCTGCAGGTTTAACAGGTGCCAAAATTTAGGTCACAGAAATATATTTATTATATATTTTAAAATCCACTTGAAAGAAAATGAGTGAAACCAACCTTTTTCTCTTGAGCAGCATCCTTCTTGCCAGCAACAGCTGCGATGCTGGCAAAGTACTGGATGACTCTCTTGGTGTTCACAGTCTTTCCTGCACCAGATTCTCCACTGAGAGTGAAAACAATCGTGAACTGAACACGTCATAAAGACAAAACATAAACTCTGCTCTTCAAACTAGATTCAAATATAACTTCTATGAATTACTTACGTGATAAGAACAGACTGATTTTCTCTGTCTGTAATAGTAAAGACAATGTTCAGTATTAGGACAGTTTCCCTTCAATTTCTGAATCATGTCAACGTTTACAAAGAGCTGAACTCACCTGACAGCATGTACTGATAGGCATTGTCAGAGATGGAGTAGATGTGAGGAGGAGCTTCACTCCTCTTCTTTCCTCTGTAGGCATTGACTACCGCCTGATCGTACACTGGCAGCCACTTGTAGGGGTTGACAGTCACACAGAACAGCCCTGAGTAGGTCTGTGGATAAAGACACATGATACATAAAACACATTATTATGCAACACAGATGAGATCTATGATATGCTGGTGTAACCCATCATATGTTGCTCAATAGAAAGGCATTGAGGAGATTCTATCTTCCATTCCCATAATTTAGATAATAATCTAAAACGTCACATAAATACTATTGATAACCCATGGGTGAAATTTACTCTTAAAACATGGAAAACTATTATAAAAGAATGTAAACTAGAGGGATATATGGCAATCCTTAAATGGTGCGCGTCTGACTCAGACTTTACACCCAATAAATTGGATACTAGATTCAAGGACTGGACAGCTAAAGGAATAACAGCCGTATGTAATGTAATGAAAGAAAGAACACTGCTCAGTTTTGAAACCCTTGAAGGGAAACACTCAGTAGAAAAGCAAGACTTTTACTGGTATCTGCAGATGTGGCATTACATTTGTTTGAAGATGAAAAACGTGACTGAGACAAGTGTGTTTGATAGAGTTGTTTAGGAAAGCATATAGTTCAGATACTGGTGGAAAGATTGTCTCATGCTTGTATAAGGGTCTGTTAAATCTTAAAACACACTCAACCTTGTATATTAAAACAAAGTGGCAAAAGGAAGGAGGAACTACTATATCTGATGAAGATTGGACAACAATATGGAGATACCAATGGAAGTGCACCAGTTCACAGAAATGGAGGGAATTTGGTTGGAAAAATATATTTTATATTTTATTACACCCTCACACAAATCCCACTATAATAATAACCCCCCTGTTTGCTGGAGAAACTGTGGAAACCAAAACACGAACCATCATCACATCTTCTGGGAGTGCTCTGTTATTAAAGACTATTGGAGGGAGATACACAAGGCCCTAAAAGACATTTTAAATGTGAAATACCCTTTGAGAGTAAAACCATATATTTTGGATATATACCTCAAGACTGGTCAAAAGGAGATAAACTCCTAATGAATGCACTGCTGGTAGCTGGTTAAAAAAAACTCTCACCAGGAAATGGTTGGAAATGGACACTTTTAAAATGGAGAGGATAACAGCATTTGTCAACTATAAATCAGAACAATTTGCTTTCTGCTGGCAGAAATGGGTTTTCTGCTAAAAGCCTCTTAGGCCTGATTTTACTTTTACTAACCAATAATAAGGTTACCAAGAAAATATCACTCCCTAAAGGTTCATGGTTCTTTTCTCTGTTTGTTTGTTTGTTTGTTTGTTATGTGTATATACACAAACAAAAAGACTGACAATTGTAGCAAACATGAATATATGAAGAATGCATATGATATTTGAAATGCACTTTGTGAAGAAGCATGTCTTGATGATGAAAACCAATAGAATGTAAATTACAGAAAAAAGAATAAACATAAAACACGTCAGCTAAAGATTTCTCACAGTGAGGAGATAAGTAGATTTGTGATCTTTACTCACGTAGATCATCCACGCTGCGTAACGCTCTTTGAGGTTAAACAGCACAGCTGGTTCATGGAGGAAGGTGAACATCGCCATGTCCTCAATTTTATCAAACTTTGGCGGGTTCTGAGGGTGGATATCAGCCTCCTTATGGACGACAGTCTGAAACAATGTACCACAGATATATCTCAATATAAATTGTTGCAAAGGTCATGAAAGCTGTTTGACTGCTGTGTCACAATCACTGTCCTACTTTCATTAGTTAGTGGAAATCTGACTTACTTTTCCGTCTGCAGTTTCAACAGTGACTTTGTCGCCATCTCTGCTGGTGACTTTGGCTTTGATGTACTCCACCTCAGGGTCGGGCACAAAACACTCCCTTTTTATGTCAAAGGGGCGAGTCTGGGCCTCCAGACGTTCCTTGTCTGACTTTCTCAGGAAGGAAGCAGCAGTCCCAAACTCTGCCATGAGGGCGTCACCCATCTTAGGACCTGTGCAGTACAAATGATGACTTCACATAGACTTTACATTTGTACAAAACACAAATTGGTTATTGAACATTTGTCTAAATAAGCACTGAAATAAATTAAAAAATAATGATATAGGGTTAGATAAAGATCACTGTTATTGTTTTACCTTTGATTTACCCCCTTTTGCAAGATGATTTGTTGTATCTGTTGCAAATTATTACAGAAGAAAAAACAATTAGATCCTCCTAAAACCTTAAAACTGTTAAGAGTTGAACAAAGAAGATGTCATGAAGAATATTATTGTCCATTAAAAATCTCTTCCACAATACTCACTCTCTGTGGCTGTCTGGTAACTTGCCTCCTGCTGTCAGTCTTCTTTATAAAGGCTGCAGTCCAGCCATAAATGGCAGAGATTTAATTATTCAGATCTTCCATCAGATGATCATGATATCGAGGCTGGAGGTGTTCACCTATTTGACTTATAAGGCTCATTACCATTTGTTCTCACGCGCCCAATATGGAGACCCTGCTGGTGTGATGACATCAGGTCAACTATTGTAAATTTCACAGCCGTTGTTCTATTTTAGCGCCACCCTTCATATTATTTTTATGTCAGTATAGGAACATTGTTCACGTCACTGGATTGTCCACTCGGATGACTTATGTATCAAAACACATGTGACAGTGTTAAACATCCGTGCTGTTGACTACTTTTCAGAAAAAAAACATGCACAAATGCCTCAATTCATCCATGTGACTTAAGCACATCCACCTGTCTCCTGTTGACGAAAGCAAGGTCACAATGCTCCATTGTCACAAGTGAGAGTAGCAGCTACGCAGCTGGCCTTTCCTGTCAACTGTTCCTTCTCTTTATCCTTGAGAGCAAAGATAAACCTGTGAAATACTTCTTGGATTCTTTCTGACACTTGTGAGGGGGTTTGATTGCCAGACCTTGCCCTGTCTTTGTTCCGTGGCAGGTGCTTGTGTTTGTGTAGGTCCTGATGGACATAAATAACCTTAAACACTTAAAGGCCATACACAGAGGAGGCACTTTGCTGTCAAGTTATATAAAGGTTTATAGAAAAAATATGGTTGAAAGATTATACATTAAACATTTATTCCAGATCAGTAATATAAGGCGATATCAGTTAGGGAGTATGTTATGGTCGCACAGCCCATAGAACTGACTCAAACAGTTTTCACAAAAATCAGAGAGTATGATAACTAAAACAATCAGAAGAGAATCAAAAGAATATGAATGATTTATTAATAATCATAGAAATGATTGTAAGGGAAATGGCACTGAAACAGAGACATCAACCAGAGAGTGATTGAAAGAGGCCCGGAGGTTCAACAAACTGTTGAGACAAAAGGTTTTGATCCTGTTAACCCCTCCAGTGTCACCTTCCTTCAGGGTTAACATACCTGTCAGATGTTACTGTCCAAGAAAAGTGCAGAGTGACAAGGTGCTAACACGGCTAATAGTGAGTGGAGTTTTCATTCCTTAGCGGGACCTTAACATGTCACTTGTGAACCCTCTTCAGATGCCACCAATTTACACCTCGGATGTTGCTGTTAGCTCCTCGGACAGGAGGTCAAGTTCCAGACATGGCGAGGGTCCAGGTCTCAGCTGTCTGCTTGTCTCGCGGCAGTCAGTCTTAAACATGACAAGACAGGACTACTGGCTGTTGGAGAGAGGGCTGTCGATGGCCTTGGATGGGAACATTTGTCCTATGACAAACTCACTGTGGTCCATCCAAATCCAATATATTATTAAATAAAAATCTTGCTCACTTTATGTGGAAAATTGAAGAAGGGTGGTACTACTCTCATATCTGAGCAAGGAATAAGGCTAGGGACTGGAAACAGCAAACATGTAGCCTGGCTCCATACCAAGGTACAAAATTCAAGTGTATCCTTAAATCTTACTGTCTGCTCGTTCATGGTGTGTTTTTTGGAGACTAGTGCCGGGTCATCTGCAAAAACTCCTCGAGCTGAGTCAGCTAGGTCCGCTGGATTTCTGCCCAGTGGTTTTAAGTTATTCTCTTCAGTTCTCGTTGTCTCCCGAGACTACTCTTCTTGGGGTCTTCTGTGTTGATGCTTGCAGCTGTTGGTAGACATTTTACTGCATTTTTAAGTTTATTGGTTCATAGGTTGTGATATTTTGGCCCTTGGATGCAGATGTTGATGTGACGAAGCTTTCTGGAAATGGTTCCCACTCAAGAAGGCTTCCGCCAGCGACTTTGGAAAGAACTGAGCCAGCACCATACATGCACGTTTACATTCTTTACTCCTCTTTTAACTTTATAGTTTAATGAGTGGCCATTTTTTTATTGATTATTTGATTACTCATGAGCACCAGGACAGATTCTGATGGAAAAGTGTTCAATCCATGTTCACTGTACCATATTTAGTTTTTGGTAATTTCATGACTCTAATCAAGGCCCCATCTTGTGGATAGATCGTTTAAGGAATTTATTTTTTCACCCTGAAGACTTTCAATGCCCTCTAAGAGCTCAGCCTGACACACTTTGAGTCAGTTACCTTCAAACTATTTTTCATATTCCTACTATGCCATTATCAATTTTAATTCATGTTATTTTACTCATGTTTTCATTAAATGCAGAGCTCAATGTCACACACAGTGCTTCACAACACTTCTGTTCCAGGCCAGCATAAGTAACAGTTTCTGACCCTCTGTGATGAATAACAGTAAAATCTCAGCTGAGCCGTGTTCATGCAAGTCGGGATGGCAAATTAACTTGAACTTGATGTGCAGTACAGAGGGGCTGATCCTGTCCAGAAGTGTTGAGTGGACTGTGAGCTGTTTCCATCCTTCAGAGCGGCAATGAGGTGTAACCAGATCTGTCTCGGCCGTTGTCTCCTTCCTTTTGTCCTTCAGGACAAAGATAACTCGCTGTCATTAACTCTAAATGCCTGTGTTTGATTTAGGCAGACAGCTTGAGAGGTACATTTGGATCTGTGCATTTGTCTGTATGTTTCGTCACCACTAGCTAGATACTTATAGCATTTTACTGTCAAATACAGGTATAGACCTCTAGCTCGATACATTTCTCTTTCATTCTGTCTTTAATTTATACTATTTCTGAGGCAGTCCAAATATCCTTTGGAAGTAGTTCCTATAGTAAGGAGGGAATAAAATTGGGAGAGACAAATGACCTAACCCTAGGTAATAGTTTAAGCTTCGTGATATGTTTAAAGACTGCCCTTATTCACAGCTGTTCAGTCAACTTTATTTACTCCATCTTGTCGGCACATTTTGTTCTCTGTCCCTCTCTCTACTGTTTCTTGTTGAAACACAATGAGTTTGCCTTTTGTTTTTACTGAAACACTCTATACTTAACTACCAGCAACAGTTCCTGTGTGTATTCCTGTATGTATGTAACCTTACTTGTTGAAAGTTGTATTTTAGAGTGTTCATGTATCAGAAGTTCCTCTCAAGAAGTTAGGACTGTAGGCACATAGAGACTGTTATTTCTGATCAGGTAGTGATGGTGTGCGATGTTTAAATCTGCTAAAAGGATCTTTCATTTTTTTGTCAATTTTGGTGGCCCCTGTGGACAAAAGCGGCATGAGCACCCCGCCCTCTTCTGGTAAAAGTTTGGCTAGCTGAACATTTTCAAAAGAAAGATACAAGCAATGTTTAAATTTTTTATTTGCATGACGATGAGCTAATGTATCTTGTAGTTATCTAAGATCAATAACAGTGACATGATAAGGGTGAAACAAAGTAAAGATTTTGCCATACTGAGACTCTGCCAAAAAGTATATGTTTAATTTTATATGTCCAACCTGCGTAAGACGGACCCCAACCCGTTGACAGGTGTTAAGGGTAAATGTAACGTTATAAAAATAGCCAGTCATCTCGCTTATGGTCTTGTTGCTTGTGTAGGTCATATAGAGGAATCACTATTGAATAATTTTATTACCAGTTAAAAGTTCCTTGTAGTAAGTTTAAAGAAGATACAGTATGTAACATAATTACCTCCTAAAGGATACAAATGTACTTTTTTATATCTGTATTACTTGTACTGAACATTACAGACAGGCTAATGTAGACGGTGGTGGGAAAAGTACTCTGATCTTTTACTTAAGTAAAACTAGCAATACCACAGTCATGCATTGAATATTTTACTTAAGTAAAAGTATAAACATCAAAATATACTTACCTAAATATATTTAACTAAAAGTATTATTTAAGCAAAATGGCCCTTTTCAGGATAATGTGTATAATGTACATGAGGTGGACCTTATTTTATTTTATTCTACTGAATTTCACCAAGGGATTAATAAAGTTGTTATCCATAATAAATTATTATTTATTTGCCGGTTAAATTATTAAACATTATTAATCTCAATCCACAAAGTAACTGGTAACCAAAGTTATCAAATAAATGTAGTAATGTAAAAAGTTCAATAAATTCCTCTGAATGTAGTGGAGTATAAAGTACAAGAAAATGGAAATATAACATAATCAAATTACAAATACCTAAACTTACCCTGCCTTTTCAGAGGTAAAGTTTCACTCTGTAATCAAAGTTTCTTACTTGAGTGATCCAAATAATAACCAAAACTCATAAATGAATATTTTTTTCATTTGTATTCTTCTAATCTGAGCCAGTTACATTCACACATGCATGAAACATCTACTTCTTGTAATGACTCTTAAAAAATGCCCATATCATGTTTATTTAACCAGTTTTATTTTACATTAAATCAGGCTATAGAGTTAACTGCATCACACTCATCATTGAACAGCTCATCAGTGTTGTCAGATATAATAATACTCGAGTCAAGTTAATCATAGTGATAATAATCATCAGTGTATAAGTGCAACATACAGAGGAAAAAAACTACCAAAGGCTGACGGAGGAAGAAGCCATCAGCAAAGGTGAGCATCCTTCATAATTTCATCTACATCAGGTTCCAAATGAAACAACTCCTGTTTCCTCCTTATATCACGCACCCACAAACACTTGAGTATAAGAATTACCCGAGCACATTAATATATCAAGAATGTTTTCAAGCACTGAAACTGACATGCTTTGGTAATTCTCTATTATGGTTTAACTTGTGCCAAATGCAAAGTGGCATCAGCACTAAGGTTGTTGAAAGGAACGATACTTCTTTTGATACCATGTGTTTAAAACAATACATCTCTGTTTACTATACTTTCAATAGTATCGAAAGTACCTAAACTATTAAGAAAAAATAAATTCATTCATTAAAAAAACAGAGCCACGGTTACAAATGTGTTGGTATGTGTTCAGTGACTTTTTCTTTCCCACCACAGGTTGAAAGTAAAAAAAGGAAAATAATTATCCTGTTTTTTCTTTTCAGGATTTTTTTTTATTTATCTTTTTTTTTTTTGCTGTGGTATCAAAACAGGTGTCAAGTATCGTTTTTTTTTATGCTAGCACTGTATCGAAGTTTAAAATTCTCAGATTTTGACAACATCAGCCTCAAATTAATGAGGATGCTGTGAAGAAAAATGCATCCATGGTGCGTGCTTGAGCAGCCGGGGGTTCATTTGGAGCTCTTGGGCCCTCTTCAGCTCCCATTCAAACCTCACGGAGCATCGTCATTGGGCCCTTTTTCCAGCATCATGACACATTCAAGTACAGATGACCTTGTTCAAAAACCTCCACATTTAAGACCTGACAAAAAAATATATGTGCCTGGTTATACGACCTCTACGGTTGTTTGTTCGTACCCGTCTATTCTCTGGTCATCTAGAGAGGTATTGAGTAACTATAAGCTTCTGAGGAAATACAGAAAAAAACAAGCCCTTCAGTGCTTCCAAACATGCAGGAATGTTGTGACAGTTTAACAGCTTCACTGTTGTTTGATCAGAGACATCAGAAAATGGAAAGTTTATCCCATGCCATCCCAATTAAATTATATTTAGCTTAATATTTATAAAACACTAGGCCTCTGGATAATTTATTGATTATGCTTAATAACATAAATAAGACATAAATATAGCTGGCTCCAGGCCAGATTGAGTAACTGGATTCCCACAGTTTGAACATAAACTTCTTTCTGTTTAAAGGCCCCTTTTTGTTTTGAGCCTCTGATCCCAATATTGATAAACAGTTGATTTATGTTCATAAAACTGCCCTTTAAATTTGAAAAATCTGTCAAATGAATCTCCATCTTTAAAAAGAAAGTGCTCTGCATCGTCTCTCCACTGCATCGTCTCTCCACTGCATAGGGTACTGTACTGTACAGTTTCCAGCCACAGGGTCTGCTTTAACAAAACTCAGATGCCCCAAAAAGTTAAAGAAACTAAGTCTAGAGTATTTACAAGGCATTTTAACAACCATAACTCCATCGTGTCTTACAATGTTCGTCCGCCAGCTGTTTTACCACAAGTGTAACAGGAAAGTGTAAAAGACTGACTATGCTTTGCTTTTGCACACCTGCAAGCACTTACCGTGTTGTCTAACACCGCAAACACGACAAAAAAACGCTCTACGTGGGTTAAGAAAAATGCTAAGAATCACTTGCGACTACTCTCCGACCCCACGTCTGGTCTGGAGTGTCAGTAGAAAGCAGCTAACACCTCTACAACGGACACACTGGAGGACTGCGTGCAGCAGTGTATGCTGGTGTGTCACATGGTGGGGGGACCGCCCGCCCGCCTTCTGGTCAGGAACAGATGAAAGATGAAGACTTCCCTATACGTGTGTGCGTGGACATTGTGCGTCGGACCGACACACATGTGAATGGCAGGAGATGCAGAATGAAGAAACATGGCAACTCAACCCAACCGCCTGCGTTTGGAATGACTAGAGGATATGTCAGGAAGCTTAGAGTCTGATCACCATCACCTTCAGGTCTCTATATTGCTCTTAGTCCTCCCCTGCATGGACATGACAGATGTAAATGTTCTGAATGCAAAGTGAGTGATTTGAGCACAGTCCACTCTTTCAGGAGTCCCTTAGGTCTCTGGGTTGGGAGTGGCCAGCAGCGGCACATTGTCCCTCCTCCTCCTGCCCAGTGGGGGGCGTCTGTACTGCTCCCCATCGGCCAGCGTCTGGGGCAGCGGCTTCCTCTTGCTCTCGGGCAGCAGCAGGATGGACAGCACGGCCAGCAGTGCCAGAGAGGAGTAGACCACGTGGTGCAGGAAGTAACCGTAGTGGTTCCTCAGGTCCATGAGCGGGGAGCTGAGGCGGCCCACGCAGCCCAGCGCGAGCACTGCTCCTACACCAGTGCCCCTGTTGACACAAGACAACTTCAAATTCCATATATACACCACATTTTATATGCTGGAAAAGTGAGAAATGAAACTGTAGCATTCAAAATTGGTGTTGTCGGTGCTGTTGTGTGGAAGACTCTGATGCATCTTTTGAAGCTGTGGAAAATATTAACGACCAACGGTATAGACAATGGCCCCGTGAATAAAAATCTCAACATATGCTTCTGAACAATCATGTTTGCTTCACGTTGCACAATAACACCATATATTATGCTATTTAACAAACTAATTTTAGTTAGCCAGCTAGTTGGCTGACTAAAAATGTCTGTGCATGTTGCAGCGTAATGTTGTATAAATTAGCATTTATTTGAGAAAGATCGTTTCATACACAGCACTGGGTGACAGGAAATTCATTCAACTTGACATTTTATTCCTTCATTTTATTCCTTCATTTTATTCCTTCATTAAGCTAAAGTGTCATGTAATTGTTAAAGAGTAAATGAGGATTATTTTAGATGTCAGAAAGCTTCTCTTCATTACTAATAAATGTGGAACTAAATTTCCTCCTTCCTCCTTCCAATTGACTGCATATTTCATGTCCCGATTCAATTTGGCAGCACATTGGACGGAGCACCCTCTTCCTGACTAGTATAGTACTAACACATTTTATACCTAAAGGTGCACTTTGTATTTTTAGAAGAGAAAGATCTTTATTGACTGATATTGTTTATGCCTTAACAATACACAGTGCCCCTTTAATATTTTCAAAAAAAGAAAAGAACAAAGAACTGCTTAGACTTAAATTCCAACTGCAGGGTGTCGCTGTGTTGGTGTTACCTGATGATGGTGGGCATTATCTCTGCCGTGAAGAGGATGCAGAGGGAGGCTGTAGCCTGGGAGGAGAAGAGACCCAGCACTGAGAACACTGTGATGGCCGTCTCACTCAGATCTGAAGGGGAGGAGGGAGAGGCATCAGTAATTATGGATTACCTTGATAGTGCAGTTTTTGTATTTTTCATTTTCTGATGATATATCATGATGCCCCTTTGATTTGAACTGATTTTAATTCAAAAACTGTGAATCAGTCCACCTAATCTTTCCCGAAACTTTGCCAGACTTCTTTTATTAACAGAAGTCACAGACAGCAGTGTGAAGCCTCTGAGAGGAGGTCAGTGCTGCTGCCCCCTCAGCCTTTGATGCATGATTAAAGCACAGCGCCTGACACAGCTTTGACTTTGCTGCCACTGCAGTGTCCTACATAAAATGACTGTTATACTCATTATTAGCCACAAGGGGGAGACTGAGACTGGGGCAAAGGCAAGTGTGTTTCCATACCAGGCTGTGGCAAGACAAAGGCACGCAGCATGTACTTTTCCATTCTCAAAGCTGAACGGTTTGCTTTTCATGAAGCATGAAGCACATTTAAAATCAGTAGTGTATAGGTCTACAAATCTGAGCATTGACTAACTTTTATCTTCAGTCCAGGATTGTAGGATTTAATAAAGCAAGGCTTTTAATCCCAAAACGAGCCTCACATATTGGTTCTCCAACAACAGGGGGGGATTTAAGGAGAGGTTGGCTAAGACTACTAATCACTTTGTTTATCTGACTGTAGATTTACTTGAGAAAACAATCCTGCCGCCCACTAAAAACCGCTTACACTCCATGAGTCCCAGAAGGATCAAAGAGGCCAGCCCCGTCATCGTCATGGCGAGGAGCAGGATGCCACGGCGGCCGCACCTGTCTACTGTCGCCCAGAGCAACAGCCAGGCACCGCCCCCTGCACACACAGACAGCAGGTACGTCCAATAGAAGCTAGGGGCTGTGCCCCTGACGTCACCTCGGAAAGAGCTGTAACAGTGACTAATGCCATGAGAGATGAATCTGAGGGAGGAAGGGCAGGAAAACAAAGAGTAAGCACTCGTGTGTTTGCAAGCAGCTTTTAAATAGAAAAGTGGCTAAGTGTGGAAGAACTTCATGATGAAATATGAGAGCAGCTCCGATTCAAAGCTGCAGTGCTGCTTAATTAATGTCAAGAATGTGGGATGACTTACGAGGTGAAGCCGAGCACACACATGTTCTTCCAGATGTTCCTGCTGTGGAAGAGCTCCGGGAAGGAGAGGCGGGGGCGTGAGGAGGGGGCCGGCTCTGAATCCAGCTCTGCAGTAAGCAAAAGAGGACAGAACATGCTTTCTCTTTTTAATTCACAGTCCAGCAACACCTGACCTGGTTTCTCTTTCAATCAATAGTCAATTTATTTTTTCTGAGAAGTGACACGCACAGGAGTTAAATCAATGTTGGGACAATTCCTATTGGCTCAATAGAGACTGTTTAATAACCACTTAGAAAACTGAAGCTATAAAAATAGATTCTACAGTAAAACTTCATGTTGATCCCCTAATTTGACAGCAAATAAACGTGTTGTGGAAAATGATCAATACGCTACTACACTGGGTTGTAGTCGTAAGCAGATATAACACCGCAATTTGTTAAAGTATCATGCTCCAGACCTGACAGACGAGCACAACATCAGCAAATCATAAATGATTGACAATATGACACAGCTGTGATCTGAAATGTGAATAATTTTTATTATATCTGTATTATAACTGTATATTTGTATGCAAAATACATCTGGTCAAAATGTCAAACATTAAGTTTCTCGCACAAAAGTCTCAAATCATGGCATAAATCTAGCAATATCTGGTTCTGGAAGAAAACACACTGTTCTGTCAACCAAACAGCTCTCTGAAATCGCGCTCCCTGTGGAGTGCACGGTTTACTGGATCCAGTAATACAAGATGAGCCATGGTACATTTTCTAAAAACCTGCCGCAGATGTCTTTTATAGATCATAACACCGATTAGGCTGAATGTCTGTTTCTTTTTGGAGCATCTTTTAATCAAAGAAAATACAAAACAATACTGTATGTGGAAGATGAGATTGTTTAATGCATGTCGTGACGCTCGCAATGTTTCCCATTCTATACAGTATGTGCAAGTGTTGTGGCATAGAGAAGGATTCTTAATTCAACACTTTTTACATATTGGACTTAAATAATATCAAAGAAAAAGAAACATTTTTTGACTAAATGGCAATTGTCATCATTATTTTTACACCAACCAATGTTGATATCACCAAACGTGAGCAAACTCCACTTCCTGAAAAGCATATTTGCATATAAACTGGTGCAGAGCCCAGTGAATATCCAGCTCAGACTTTGTAGCTGCAGGTCATGATGCTCTATTGTAATTCCATTTTTGATACAGGAACCTCATGTCTTTAATAAATCATGAATTGAGCATCATTACCTGCTCTTGGTAGTGTTGTGTGATAGGTACCCATGTTTTGAAATGTAATACATTATAAAAAAAAAACATAAATAATGCAGGCTTCATTGACTGAATGTCCATTCAGTCCGGCAGTGATGAAAAAATGTAAGCAGCTCTAACTTCGAGGAAGAAAATAAAAATCGTAACCAATGTGTGTGCAGACTCACCTGTGAAGCTCTCGTCATCCCTCAAATCTCTGTTGGAGTTTCTTCTCTCACTGAAGGAGTTCATGTCTGCAGATCTCTCTGACAGAAGGAGCCATCGAGGAGACTCTGGAAACACTCCAGGAATCCTGCAGGAGAGTGAAGACAGAACATAAATCCACTCTTTGATCTCTGCTTACGTTTATCCAGCACCAAAACTATTCAGATGCATTTTGTTGCTGTAGCCCAGATTTGCTCCTTCGGCATGGAAACTAACCAATGTAGGTCACAGAGTGGCAAAATTCTTTAATTCTTAATCCAGCTTTTTTCCATTCTTATTAAAAACCTGCAGTAATCATCTGTTAATCTTTGTTAATTTGGTTTTGAAACTACAATGAAGGCTTATCTTGTAACAGAGGTCTTAGAGGGACTGGGGACCTTAAACAAAGTAGCTCTAATGCCTTCTGACATGAGCTAAAAGGCTCAGTGTGACGAGGCGATTGAGATCAATACAATTCAACAAGCTTTCAGCAAGTCAGAAGGCATCAAGACACTTTATCAAAAGACCATCAGGTCCCTTCATTCTCTTGTCACTGCAGTTTCTCCTTAAAACTGAACACCTGTCTGCTTACACAGTCAACCGATATCTAAATATGAAAAGAAAATGATGATGATGAAGTCCCAAAAATGGGAATAAACTAAAACTGAATCAAATAAAAATACGGAAAACAGTAAAAGTTATGCGTAATCGCACCCATAACTGAGGAACAGTGTTAGCGGGGCGGCGCCGGCTCCAAGCAGGCCCCTCCAGGACTGGCAGCCCAGGGCGACGGCTAGCAGCAGCAGCTCTCCGGCTACAGTCATCAGCCCGGCCAGCATGGTGGCCACCAGCCTCAGAGACGGTTCACACAGCTCTAGACCTGACAGACGAGCACAACATCAGCAAATCATGAATGATCGCATGAAGAGGTAAACCAAACCTAATTTATACTACATCCAACAGATTAATTTCTGGTGCCTATAGAGAATGTGTTTGTGATGGATGTAGAGGCAGTATTTTTAGCCAAGATAGCAGCACAGCTCTATGTATGACCATGTTGGTCTGTTGGTTGCCCACTTTTCCCCAGACTGAAATTCTCAACAGCTACAGTTTTAAATGGATTGATGTGAAATTAGATATACATGGTCTTTTGCATGGTAAATGGCTTTTCCTTTTGTGCCCCGTTTGTGCTTTTTAGTCAAATGTCTGCAACAGAGTTTGATAGATTGACATGAATGTGTTAACACACATTCATGTCCCTCTTAGGAAAACTCTGGCGAACCTCTGGCCTGTCATGTTGCACCATCATCACCTCAAAGTTTCAATTTGTTTAACCAAGAATCTGCAAAAATAATCAAATCGCCATTAGCCTTGGTTATTCTCTGTGTGGAGTGCTAATAAGTAAATGTTAGCATGCTAACAAGCTAAACTAAGATGGTGATCAAGGTAAATATTACACGTGCTTGACACCTGCATATATCACTGTAAGCATGCTGACGAGCTCACATTCTCACAGAGAAGCTACCATTCCAGTAAGCAATTAATCTTATGTGCTGATCTTTTTTACCGAAAGAAAACATAAAAAATCTGTCCTTCAAATGTGTAAATACTCACGAGTGATGTACAGAGTGAGGTAGACTCCTGCACTGGCTGCTGCCAAACAGAATCGCATGACGATGAAGATTGAGGGGTACGGAGAGACACACACTAGCACCCCAAACACCACCGACAGGGTCAGGGAGGTGAGAAGGGTCTTGGACCGGCCCAGCCTGCAGGAGAACAGAGATATGTACTGAAAACAACCTAAATGACACATCAGTGCACCTTTATTATAAGACAAGAAAATCACTTACACATAGGGTAATACAGTTCAGATATTGTTGATCTTCCATTCAGGTTATTATCAAAAGTCTCTTTAGTCAGATCACATAGAGATGCAGCTTGATTCCATTTAAGCATTAAAAAAAAAAAATCAACTTCAAATCAAGATAAAAGCATAAAAACAAAAGATGTACCACAGCAATACAAATATAGTGGAGGTGCTGATAATGCGATAATGCAAGAGCAAAAACACAACTTCACATGTTTAAATATTAACAGCTAGACAGTTAAAAACAGAAAATAGGACAATGGTCTACTGTGAAGGTGAGATTAAGGATACAATGGAGAATTCAAAACCTTTACAGCAGTATGAATCATTAATGTTGCCACCACATTCTTAGTTTCATGTCATTTATAAATAATTCAGACAAAATGACAAGAACTCATTATTTCAAATTGAACACAATTTTAAGAACCTTACACACCCTGTTCTAATCAGTTATTAGTGATCTCTAAATGTGATGATTAGCCAATTTTCAGCTGCATGCACGAGCAGCAGTTTCATTTCCAACCTGCAGATTAGCGATGTTCCCTTTTCTTCGGTGCTTGTTCCCGGGAGGCTGCATTAATTCACTAGTCTTAACAAACAGATGCCATGCTCAATTGGTCAGCAAATTAATGAAGGCTGTTAGCTGATTAAATCTGCATCATCTCCCTCGCAATTCCCCCAAAACTACATCTTCCCTGTGTTATTTTCAATCCAACCGGCTGGATCCATTATATCAATTATCTGAAGCTTCGGATGTGCCTCATGCAGACTGGCGAGCATCATGTTGTAAGATCGAGCCAAATAAAGCTTGCAAATGTTAATAGGCTTACATTCGTTTACATTAACTTGTATGCCATTGTTTGCTTCTGAGTAATAATCGTTTTGTGGCATATCATTTGTTTTTTCTGTAGCAAACAATATTTATTGCACAACATTTCTCAGTGACTGAAAGCTCTATAAAATGGCATTTGGGCTGCTTGACACTAAATCTCTCTTTCGGCTGGAGGCCACCGTCTACTGACTAATAGAAGAACAGGCATAGTAAATCTATAGCCAAATTCATGTGAACATTAACATCCAGGCGAGTTTTTGTGCTTTTTGTGCGTTCTTTGTGTGTTGTCTGATGGGCTAAGAGGTAGTAAAACTGCACAGTCAGCATGAGAGACTGAAGAATGAGGAATGGAGTCATTTGACTGCACAGATGGACAGAGTTGTATTGGAACATGTTAACATGCCAGTGTGAGTGTGTGTGTGTGTGTGTGTGTGTGTGTGTGTGTGTGTGTGTGTGTGAGTGTGAGTGTGTGTGTGTGTTTGGGGTAAAGACTTTTTTAAGGTTAAGGTTATAATAGGCATTTTGTCAGTTAATTACACTAAAAGCTTGAACTTGAAACTACAGGGGATTATCGCATTGGCGTCTCTTGCTAATACAAAGTGTGATTATGAGACAGGATGGGCTTGGGGCTAGCTGGTAAGCATGCCAACTTAAGTAGACATCTCTGCAACACAGTACATCTTTGACATAACGTCAACACTGTTGTTTCTTCACACTTAATAATGTTTTGGGTATCTGGTTTTTTTTTAACTAAATTCTGGTTATATCTTACCAATTGCTGCTTTTAGGTTATAAATTGTGTGCGTGTGTATGTGTGTGTGAGCATGTATTACCTGTCAGCAGCATAGCCCAGACCGAGACAGCCAGTCAGGACGCCCAGGATGAAACACACCTCCTCCACTGGGACCAGCCAGTACTGACCACACACCAGATCCCACTGGACAGAACACACACATAAGAGAGATCTGTCAGTTATTATCTGTTCAGGTCAGCACAGCAACATTCATGTTAGAGAACAGGTAGACGTCATCAACACACATCAGGAGTTGTTTGTAATGTTTCAATCATATTCCAACAAACCAAATATAACCCCTCTGCTGCAGTGGGTACCCAAATATCTGTTGGGCTGCAATAACAATTATTTTTAGTGCCAATTATTCTGACCACTGTTTTGATTAATTCAGTGTTTTTCAAATGTGAGAAAAGAGTGGGGGGAAAAAATAACTGAAATCTCCATTTACAAGGATAGGAAGCACACACACAACGTGAATCATTTTGTTTTAAGTAAGTAAGACCACCAACTGACTTTTTTACCTGATGTATAACTTCAAAACTTTACTTGATGGATTTCCTCATTGACTGGCTGCAATTCATTTTCTGTCAATCATTCACTCGCAATTCAAATTACTATTCCAGAGGCTTTCGGTTGAGTCACATAAAAATTACTACAAACTTTTAAATCACAAGTAACAAGTTACACATTATTATTATCATCATCACATCATCATCATCATCATCATCATCATCATCGTCATCATCTTCAAATGGAGACTGAATAGCAGAATATATCGTAAACTGATTAATTGTCAGTGAATTCATGGAGGACCTCCTTGTCATAGTATCTACACACAGTTTGTTTTTGAGGAGGATACAACATGCAGGCCATGCTTTCCTCAGCCATGGTGACAGGCTCAGGCAAATTAGAAATAACCCAATGTAAGACTGAGCATCAGCGAGCAAGACAGCTTATTCAAGTCACTCATGAGGGTATTCACAATTATCTTGTTTCACGATTATTTCAATAATGACAGTTAACCACAATCAACTTAGTGTTTTTCATTGTGGCCCGCCATGAAATCTTTCAGTCACATCCTTAGCCTCTACTTTTGATGTCAACATGAAGACAAATGGAGGCTATTTGCTCACAAAGACAGCTTTGCACTGAGGTTGAAATATGTTGCCTTCCTCCCTGCATGCTCTAAAGCCTGAAGCCAGAATGTATAACTCAGCTCACTGAGTGTTCACACTGATTGTCAGCTTGAGTTGCTCATAAAGAAATATGCTTTGAGCACATTAAATTACTTTCTTAATGAATTACTTTGATTCAAAAGGCAGCCCAGTTTTATTTATTATGTTTAAAAACAGTGAATCCAATCTACAGTGCAAATATAAAATAAAGTTTACAGCAGAAGTACTAAAATGTTATGTCTACTATACCTCTCATACTATTCTTACCAGAGATGGTTCAAGAAAATTAGTTACTGGTCTGTCTTGTGGCTTTGTGGATAATTATTATAGATAAATAATTATGTGTCCCAGGTGTCACAAGCTGAGAGAATGAGGCAGTAAAAAGCCTTCAGGATCCATTAGACTCCTAAAACAATCATAGGAAGATTGTAACATTACCGTCTATGTTGTTGTGATAGTCACAAGAAAGTTGATTTATTACTGTTATTGTTAATAAAATCGGTGGTAGTAGCAGTATAAGTAGTTTCACACCAAGAGGACAGTCTGGTCATATGCATTTACTTTCAAACAAACAACTGTGACTGTCCATGTAGATGCACCATGATGTACAGTTTGTACATCATGGTGCATCCACACAGAAAGTCAGCACATCTGTTTAGAACAAAAAAACTGCTATCTGCTCTCAGATCTGAGTTTTAATCACATTAAGCCGACCCACTGATTTGCATTAACAGCTGAGCTCTGCTAATGTCGCTCTCTGCCCGCCGAAAGCAAAATGATTTTAATGATCCAGAGAGGGAGACTGAGAGCACAAGGCCGGTGATAAAAAGGCCTTGCATAATTGGAGACCGCGCATGGAAACATAAAAGCCTGTCACATAATATCAGCTGTCCTGTTGCTGAGGCACAGAGCCGTGACAGTGCACACTGGTCGGGTAAAGGGCAGTGTCGCAACCCGGAGCACTCATACGGGTGGAATGCTTTGGACAACGAATGGGGAAATAATGTACACAAACCAGTTTGTAAACTGGTTTGGGAATGAGGCTCAGGCACCATTCAGGTATGTGCCTTTGGTAAGGACTGAAACCTGCCACCATTTCCCACTTTTACATTTCTTACTCAATCATGTTTATAAACTGTTTATTGATAAAATAATTACAGGTATATTTTTGGGGCTAATCTAGCTTATAAATTATCAGACAAACAAGGTTCTTTTTAATATTGATGCCAAAATCATATAAGGATGAAAACACTGCCATAAAGTAGATTGGGAGGAAATAACAGTTTTGACAAATGACGTCTGTGCGTTTTGTTGTATATACAGTATGTCTACTGAAGTTAGCATGTGAAGCTTCTGGTCCCAGCCCATCCCTGTCTTAAGTTTCTGTGTGAAGTATTAACACCGACACCCCTGTTTTGAGTATGAATTCAAAAGGTGTCCAGTTCTTCAATATTGCACTTTGCACTTGATTTACAGTACTGCCCCCGAGAGCCTAATATGCCCACATATATCTGGTGTAGCTACTTCTGTATAAATGCTATTACAACACTTTTCAAAGGTTGACAACTTAATGTAATCTCATGCTATGTCATCAAACTGCCCTATCCTAATGATGACGGAAAGAAAAACTAACAAGCCAATTTGTGTATTAGTCCATGGAACAAGAATAGAGATGTTAATATGTAATACGTCAAGTGTATTGATCAGGGGAGAAGCTGATCAGAAGCCTTCCTGCTTCCTGCTCACCAGACCGCCAGCTCAGCAAAGCAAAGCAGCACTGGAGTGACATCATCATGACTTTCTGAGCTCAATCTTATTTGCGAGCTCAAATATGTCAGTCTCCTTCTCTGCCCACGTCACTCTCAGTACGTAAATGTAAATCAGGGATGGCGGAAGCTGCGTGAATAAAACTTGCTCTTTAAGAATGCACTTGCAAGCAGGCTGCTATTAAATGCCTCCCTTGGCTGCGTTTATGGATCCCCAGCTCGCTGCAGTGGTGTGGGTGGATTACCGGCGAACTGCCCTAATACCACCGCCTAAAGGGCTGGGTGTGGTTCCCACATCAGTAGGCACAGCAATGCAAACAGACTCACAGGCCAGAGCGACCAGCCTGAATGGAAAACTTTAAGCAGCAGGCTTGGCTTTGGTAAAGACATTAACGGGCGCAATTCATGGCTTTTAATATGAAATACAGCTCTGACACAGAAAATGCGTGTTTTTCGGTCACTCAAAAGTTCAAGCCAACCACAAGTCATGTGCAAAGTGACACATTATATGCCAACACAGCATTTATCTGCTGCACGTATCACAATTCAAGCAGAAGAAGGAGACACTGATGCTGTTACTAATATGAGCATGACAGACCCAGAAGCAGTTTTGTTCCTACAGCTACAAATCTGGTGTAATCCTCTAAGAAAACACTGATTGTGTAGTTATGAGCATCAGAGGAAAATAAACTCCTGCAAATTGTTGGTACAGGATGATTTTTCAAACCTCTCAACATTCCTTTAAACAAGATATTGCCACTTCCACTGTAGCTTATCTCAACCTGCCTGTCTGCTGTTCAAATACAACGATCAAGGCAAGAAGTATATTACAGTTAAAATGTTAGAGATGCAAAGCTGTGGCCAGCTGTGGCAGGAACATGTTAATGACGTGCCCACATGAGCAATGCAGCATCCTATCTATGTGCAAATGACTGCCAATCATATTCTAAACTATTAAGACTATTATTAATAGTGAGATATTTAGAACCTTTGTCCATTAATTTTTTATCAATCAACTGTAATTTGGTTGTGAGCTGGGATTGTCCTTCCTTCGTGATGACATTTCAGACACGTATCAAATCTATTTCAGTTCCAACCAGTGACGTAGGTAAAAACACACATTTCTGAGTCACCTGCGTTATTCAGCCTGGCTTCACAGCCCTCTTCTCATGGTTGAATGGAACTTTTCAAAGTATTTAACAGTATCAAAAGTCATGCAGCAGACCCCGAGATCACGGATGTCATGATTCTACAAATCCATGATTCCATTTCACTTACAATGTAAACAGTATTTTCCAGAACTGAAGGCTTTGACATTGTTAGATCTATCAGATATGGATTTGTACAGATCAACAGATCACTGTTTTTAATGCAACTTTCTTTAACATTTAAAAAAAATAATAATAATAATTAAATATTTTGTGAAACTACTTTAATATTTTAGACTTTATTCTAGTGGCATTTTGCAGGTTTGGGGTAGAAAAGTTGAAATAATATTAATCAAAAATAAAGACTTGAGAGTTCAACAAAAAATTCATCCCTTTAGGTATTCAACTAGTAATGAGGAAAGAGAGAGATTCTGTTTGTTACAAAGTTTGGTTTCTCATATCCTTCCAAAGGAAACCCTCTACTAAACATACCAATGAAGGTTCTCTGAAAGAGTAAATAAACCTGTCATCTCTGGGTTACCTCTGGTACCAGTCAGCCGAATGTCTTCATGCACATAGTATCAGTGTCTGGAAGTGAAGCTGCAGGCCAGTAAGCATGCTATGAGATTTTAAATAAGGGAGGCACGATAATTATCAGATAAATTATGGTACTGATATTGGTCCCAAGAAGAAGTCTGGTAACCTCTATTCTTTCTCCACATCCCCAGATTTCTTTCATTTTTCTCATTAGTTCAGTCCCAGCCACAGTCAGGGCAGTTCATCAGACTCTGAGCAGCCCCCCTGGAGCCACATAGGGCTTTATACAACTATTTGAAATATACAGTAGTACCTGCAAACAGACTGGGATGTATACCCCCAAAAAGGATTTGCAGGTCCATTTCTGAATGGGTCCATGTGCATCCCCCAACCACTGTCACAACCCCCCTCCCTAGTATGGTGGAGTACAAACTGTGCTCACAAATCTTAACAAAGCAAAAATGCATTTCTACTAGACCTGTGCTTAATACACAGAGTGAGTGAGTGCATGAGAGACATTGTACCTAAACACAACAACATGTGTGTTTCATGTAATCATGTGTAAGTGTGAGGAAGTCCTGTTGCGTGCATGGAACTACAGCATTAGAGTGAAAATGCTTCCGACATCAGTCACATATGAGTACGGCAAACATAGGCGCTACGCACATTCACTCAAACATTCATTATCTACATCAAACAGGAGGTTTGTGTTGGAAAATGGTATCAGGGATCTCCTTAATCTCTAATGCTGGAGTTATCTTAAAAGCACCAGCCAGGAAAAGTTTTCACAACAGCTCCTTTCTCCACACAACCGTAACAAAACATAACTTTAAGCATAACATCTATTAAAAAGGTCCAGCGTCTAGGATTTAGGGTCAAAATCAAAATAATATATTCACTATGAATGAGCCTTTTATTTCTACAGTGGGAGCAGGTTCTCTACCACAAAGTCTGCTATGTAGCACGGCCATGATTCTACAGTATTCCAGAACAGACAAACCAAACGCATCACATTTTTAGCTGCCATCCTTTGGGAGGCTGAGACAAGAGGTGTTCAGTTGTTGCAATCTGAAACTTCACCATGAAATCCTACACACTGGACCCGGAAATGCTATAATGGATAACGAACCAGGAAGATTCAAGGCTCTACAAGCCACCATTAGACGACTTTTTTGTCAGACTCAGAGGGACAAATATGTGCATCTGTGTTAAGGTTTAGCAGGCATTGCAGAAATTGAGGCTGCATGCTCAGCAAGACCCTCCAGCAGATAAATACAGGACAAAAAGGAAACAAACTTTTCAGCATTTCAGGACTAAATCCATACATAAACAATAGGCAGCCTTCCCACAGAAAGCCTAAACAGTGAACAAGGCCGGGACCATAATTAGAGAACTAAGAAGGATCTCAGGCTGCTTTACCTCTGTAACGATGTTGTTCCTCAGCCCTTCTGTCACGTTGTAGTCCCAGCCGTCCTCGCAGTCCACCACAGCCGACTGGCTGCCGTTGCTGTACTGCCTACACTGGGACAGGCCTCCTCTGTCCCCAGGCCTCTCTCCCTTGTCCCACGGCAAGGAGGCGTTCAGCACCTCGGGCGACGGCAAGGGTCCCGGCAGGTGGCAGTGGTGCGGCGGGGAGAGGGTGATAAGGGGGTCGGAGGAGAGCAGGAAGGCCAGGAAGAGGTTGGGCAGGATGGAGAGAGCGATCAGCACCCTCTGCTTCTTCCTGCCCAGAGCCAGCACCATCACCTCCCCCGTGGGAGGCAGCGAGGGCGGAGCAGGGAGGGAGGAGGAGGATGGGGCTGGGGACGAGGGCACCGGGGAGGAGGGGAGGGACGGAGGGGGAGCAGGGCACGGGGAAGGGGAGACCAGCGGGGGAGAGTCCGGGGATGTCATTATTAGGAAGAGTTAGAGGTGGGGAGAGGTTGTCGTGATGTTTGGTCCCCAGGTGGGGGGACGAGATGTGGGAGAGCTCTGTGGAAGACAAGAGTTACACTGCATTATTACAACATTCATTTATTTATTTATTTATTTATTTATTTGTGTTTATTCATTTTTATAGTTTAAACTGCCAACACAGGATGGAAATAATACACCTTTTGACATGTCACAGTGGGAAAACGCGTGTAAACACTTTAGTTTCAGAGTCCTGGTATTGTGAACATTATAATCAAAGTTTAAATGTGTGTGTGTGTGTGTGTGTGTGTGTGTGTGTGTGTGCGTGCGCGTGTATATATATGGAAATGACTGTTATCAGTTCAGGCTGTATTAACCAGGTTAAAATGAACCTCTGTTTCATTTCATATGCAGATGAAACCACATGGTAACAGCTTGTTAGCAAAATATTCTAAAATTCCATAGATTTTCCCTTTTGTGGAAACTTTTTGGAAATCTACCGACCCTTTGCAACCCATGTTGTTTATGCCCTTGAGTTTATCTCCTGCTGGATCACATGTGGCATGTGAAATAGCACTTACGTGAAATTTCACAGTAACAGTGGATTTTGTCCAGAGGGGCACACTGGGTCGTTTCACAGTCAGACTACAGTGTTTTAAACACTGAGCAAAAACCTGTCCTGATATTCTGACTGAAATAAATAAATCTGTCCCACACAGGAGCAGATTATTTACAGATTCTGTCCATCCACACCACACTGGAAGAGAAGAGTTCTGTTTATGTGATCACACCTGCAGGCTATACTTCAGGACAGACGTAGAAAATGTGAACCAATTCTGACTGGATGAAAAGAGCTGAAATGATTCTGTAACAGAAAAATAAATCAGCTACTATTTAGATCATTTCTAAAGCAATAACACCAAACTTTCCCTGGTTTCAGGCTCTCGAATGCTCTTGAATGCTTTTCTTTGCCTTGCGCGACAGTATCCTGAACATCCAGTTTTGGTCGGACTAAACAATCGACGGTGATCATTAGTTAGTTAGTTGTAGCCCTCAATCAGGCCCAGTGATCCTCTTTTATAAAACACTGCATATTGCTTACAGGCCTAACATGGAGCTTATAGGCTTTGTCATGACAAAACCCTCAAGTTGTTACACAACAAGAGACTCAGCGAGGGGTTTTTGTGTGTACGGGTGTCAGTTGCCTTTACAGGGACATGAAGACACAGAAAACGTATAAATAACAGTAAACGTCTGAATGATGGCACCTTAAACCCAGACGTGGATTAAAACCCTGACATAAAGCAGCATAAAGACGGTCTTTCCAGAGCAGAGGGAGCCCGTCCTTCCCTGCTCTGTCTCTCAGGCTGTGCTCCTAGTTGAGGGCAGGAATGTGAACAGCCTGTGCTTTCCTCAGCAGCCTCCTCTGTCTGTCGGTGCACATGGTGCCCCTCCAGCAGCCAGTGCTGCTGTGTTTTCCTTGCACAGGGCCAGGAAGTCTTGCAACAAAAAAAAAGAAAAAAGAAAAATAGGAATCCCACAGGGTTACATAAGAGCCTGTACACGAGGGGAGGGAAAGGGGACGTGGAGGGAATTTAACACACGGGAGCTGTCCGGCCTGTGTGGATGAAGAGCAGTGAAATAAAGAGAGCAGCGGAGTGTGAGGGGAATGAAATGACAGCGTTGGAGAGGAGAGGGGAGTGAAGCTGCTGGGCCGGGTTGACAAGACTCGTACCTGCCCCAGCAGACTGGTCACACACACACACACACACACACACACCGTCTGTAAGGCTTCCGAAACCACATGTATACTGAGACTTACCCCTTCAAAATGATGCTCAATGTGAGGCTAAATCCTACTGCGCGCTGTCAAACATCCGAAGCATCGTGGGGTGACAGGGGAGCACAGAGTACTTTCACCGCATTCACCGCGTCTCCTCCGCGCCTCGAAGCCAGCCTGCTTTGTCCGTCATGTGAAAAGACATGTCTGTCCCCGAGAAGAAGAGCGAGTGTCGTGCCCTCTCAGAAAACGCCACCGCTGCCCAGGGACACGAGCAAGGACGCCGGGCTGGTGTCGGTCCGGAGGCTCGGCTAACCCTCCGCTACTTTGAGATGAGGTGATGCCCGCCGGGGATGCTACACTCCTCTCCTAGCGCCGCTGCCTTTCAACGTTACGGTCGAGTCCAAGTTTCTGCCTGCCGACATTACACAAAATAATTAAATAAGGCATGTGTGTGTCCGACATCCTCTTAAAGGGGAAACGCGTCGTCGGTCGCTCGGCCGCGGACAAAGAGCGGGTGGAAAACTGCGTCGGGAGAAGCCTGTTTATAGGGGAGAGCTGCTCCGCCGGCGGCGGCACACTTCGGGAACAGTCGGCTGAGATCGTCACAGCGACGTCCCCTCGTCTCACTGCGGGCGAAGATCGTATGTGATGAGAAGGTGCGTCACTCCAAAATCAAAATCAGGACTTCTGCCATTTACTTTATCCACATAGGAGGAATTCACAGTGTTACATTAGTGCATAACATCAAAGGGGCACTATGGAGTTTTGAAATTCAAACTCAGAGGTTTAATATTTACAATATTAGTGGTATTGATAATGCAAACTCATAAATATTTATGTTGCTAGAAAGGTGGCGGGGTCCGCCAAATGTAAACAAAGTACAACAGTATGAAATTGTGTTGTCCTTTAAGGTCCGTTTGTTAATTCAGTATATTCATTCATTGAAGATCTTTCCCTGTGTTCCCCAAAACTACACAATGTACCTTTAAACATAGTGTGTCTGAAAGGACAAAGGCGCGCTGCATAAGTCAAAAGACATACTCTATATGAATATGTATAATATGTTATACTGTTTATCTGTACTGATACAGTACAAAGATGTTGCACCTTTAAAAAAAAAAGTATATTCAAAGTACTTTACATTATCTCATAAGCTGTTGCAAATTTTGGACGTTCATTAAAAAAACCTACATTATTTAATTTACATTTCTCTCGTTAAGGAGAGCAGACAGATGAAGTAGAGCTCTTACTAAGCTCATAGTTATGGCTTTAATTGTAGAAAGCTTCTTATTCTCACACCTTTTGATATGTAAAATCATAAAGATGTGTATTATGTTTTAAACACCTTCAATGTTGCTTGAGCATTTGATTTGCTGTTTATGACGTGTTTCTTATACTATTTTTTATCAGGAACTAAAAGTCAGTGTAAATCAGGAGCTATAGACAATGTCATTTGTTTAATTGATGTTCTTTTTATTCAGAAGCATGGATGGCAGGGAAGATATTTAGAAAGGAAAATGTTTATTTCATATAGGCTAGAGTACCTGGTCAGTGTGGCTATTGTACAGCTTCAGAAAAACTCTCCAGGAAAATGTGTTTTTCAAAACTTCTCAATGATATATTTGATTTATAATTGTGATTCATTTCCTTAAAAAACAATAGGGTCAAATGTGCTCAGAAATAGGAACTTGCACTTCTCCAAAGTACAGCAAACATGGTGATGATTTGGACAGCAGAATCAGTGAGAGAGTGAGCCACCTGTTCTTTGTTGACTATCTGTACAGAAGGCCTACATGTAGCTGTGCCGCATGGTGGAGCCATAAATCATAAACCAGCACCAGTGACAGGTCTAATGCAAGACTGTGCCTCCATGGTCCAGGCTGATGTGGGCTTGTTTCTTCTCATGAATATGTAATTATCCATGATGATAACATGTTATAATGTTGTTATTATAGAAAATAACTGTTACATGTTTCCTTATTTTTCTGCAGTCAGATGTATGACTTTACTGCATTCTGCGGTTGAATCAAGTAGTATTGTCGATATCATGTCATTGTGCATTTCATTCACTCTATTCACCATGAACAACATGTTCATAGGTGGAAATAGTGCAAGATTTTCATTAGCTGGAGGGTACAGAGAAAGCAGTCTATAGGGTTGAAAACCAAGCCACAGGAATTATATGCACCATCTTTTCTAGATTTTTTATTTATTTATTTTTTTAGACATATTTTTAGTGGTACTGGAAAGATTACATGCTGTTGTTAATATGGTAACACCTGACAATAGGGTACACACATTGTGAGTTGCAAAGGAGTGAGTTAGAATGAATAAGTAACTTGATAGTTAATTCATTGTTGATTAGTAATTCCTGAATAACTGTCATTAAAGTACCGTTGACTCGTTAACTGTTAATTACTTAATCATTAGTTATTCTTGTTGTAACCCCTAGAGTAAGTAACCTGATGAATATGACAATTAGCTGTTTATTTTTAAGGCATCAGCACCACTGATGCTACATAATATGACTTCAATGTGAATGTTAATGTAAATATGGTGTGAATATGATCATTAATTAGTTAATTGTCATAATCATGCATTAATGAGGGACTACTTGGTAACTACTCAGTATTATGTTCAACTTTACTTGAAAGTACACAAAGCAGCTGGTTACTAGTTGACCGGGAACACTTCATGAAGAAAGTGTTCAGATATTTAGGAACTGATATTTCCTCATAATGTAAACAATAATTCAATATAGTATCTCCCACTCTGTGCTGTAGGAAGTCATTATTAGCTCCTTACAGCCCTCAAATCACAGTGATTCAGGAGTTACTCATTAACAATTCATTATATTAAGTAATTCCTGATTCTACTCACATTTTTGTGAACCTTATTGTAAAGTTTTCCATTAATACTGTTCTTACTTCATCTGTTATCAAATTCATAATGTACCCAATTGTCTCACGGACAAAAGCCATTGTTTCAGCTTAACATGGTAATGACTGCTTGGCTACACTTGGTGGCACTAACACAGTTTGTTCCACTGGTGTTGCAGCGGCCAGTAGTGGAAGACTTTGTCTCAGACGGACAACACAGACGATGCTGTTAATTTGAGTGTGTGCCATCAGTCTAATTGTAGTGTCGTTTACACAGTCACACAGGGTGACTGAACTCTTTTGTTCTGACGAGTGCCATTCATTGTAACATTTCACATTTTGTATTTCCGGTCATTGTCTTCTGTCCTGACACTGTTGTGTACCAAGATAACATATATATATCACAGAAAATGTACATTTGTGGTGAATTACTTAAACAGACAGTTGGATGCTTATGATAACAACTTGGCACACTTTTATTCAACCGATGATTGGCCTTTAATTAATCAAACATGCCATGAAAAGCACTTTGCACCACTGCAGAGTCTTCACTTTTTGAGTATCTTTGCAGCATCAGTGCAAACTTTCTGAAGGTGTGGTGGGAACTTGGAGCTAAGCAAGCCAAGCGTTTCACCGCAGAGTTGTAATGGTAAATCGAAGGGCGGAAGTGCCGAAATAGAGGTAGAAAGTTAATGTCGCCCATGTTTGGACCTACTGAAATATATATCTTTTTTTAAAATATAATCCAAAGACAACAATTCAGCTAGTTTGTTCTATTACTGCCATGAAAATACGTTTAATGAACAGGAGTCATAAGATTGGAGCTGCTTCACTCTAGCTGTGGTGGGGTTCATATGGTCTGCCGCTGTTGAGTAACTTGGTAGGGACTAGGTGAAATACACTCTTTCTTCACTCCGCTGAGATGTTGCAGTCCTGGGACCACAGATTGCCCCACACGACGCTGTGGGACATTTCAACAGACACGGACGAACAAGAAGTCATTATGTGCCGCTCAGTGCTTGACAGGCTGGGAGTAACCTGCGCTACACTTTCACTCTCCTTCTGGAAGAGAGGGTTTGTGATTAACATGACAAAGAATATATCTAATAATCATGAAAACAGGTTACAAAGGAGTTTGTTTTAAAACCTGTCATTGTATTTTTTGACGACCAATGTTTCACTGATATTAATTTGAGATCAGTTGTACATGTACGCATGTACATGTACAACACCCATATTGAGATGTCTATGACAATGACATTTGTATTGACTTTAAGGTCAAAGTTCACCCGAAACATGAAAATTCTTTCATTATCTGCTCACCTCCTTGCCAAGTGAAAGTCAGGTAAAGCTTTGTACTCCACAAAACATTTCTGGAGCTTCGCAGCAAAACTAAATTGCAGCATTCTCTTAAGCAACTGAGGTAGACTGGGACTTGTTTTGAAAACAACCAAGAATGTAGGTGTAATCCGAGTCTCCAGAACGATTTTGGCTTTAAAAAGGGTGCAAATAACATCTTCTCCCTGGGTGAGCTGTATGGAGCTATTTTAATGTTTCGGAGGAGGAGGAGGAAGGGGGGTTACGCTTTTAAAACAAGTCCCCATTTAATCCAGTTGTTTAAGAGATATACTGCCAAACCATCCTGCTATGAGACTTCACCTGACTTTCCACCGGCACGGGGGTGAGTAGATAATGACTATTATTTGGGTGAACTTATCCTTTAATCGCATCGCGTGTTTGTTTGTTTTTTTACATAATTATTGTATTCCAGTTATTCATGCTGTTGCTGTACATGTAGATGACAAAACGATCCCAGTCCTCAACATACACAACCATAAATATGGATTGATTCTCCGCTGTATTGTTCTGGCTCATCCTCCCATCATAACACTGTTACAGTTTGATTTGGCAGGCCTGGGGTCTGTTCTGGTGTTTAAGTTCACGAAGACTGTTTTTTTTTTAATGTTTGTAACATTACAGATAGTGATCATCTGTGCAGAACTGCACTCTAATAAAATCTAATGAAGCACTCCGACTCAGTAACCGGATGTGATAAGTTTTAGTGCCCACACGAGGAATCAAACTGCTCAGTGATCAGTGCGTGCTGATTAGAGCAGTGGTGCAGTTATCATAGTTTAGTCGGTTGTAAAATTGCATACTGACACCGTTGATATCATTTTGCTCCGAGTTTAAGCCTGTAATAATGATGACGAATGTTTTCATTTAGCATTTGTGTTTGTGAGAAGTGAGCGTCTGCATCCATGTTGGCTCATTCGATCTTTTTTTTGCCATACCTACAATAAAGCAGAGCCAGGATTAGGCCCCACGAAAGAGTCTTTTAACGTATTAATTTGTGAAATTTTAAACATTGTGTGAATGTGCGCTTTCTTTACTTTGACTACCATACTGACAGTGATAAGTCCTCTGATCCCTTGAGCTTGGGAACCAGATGCAATGAATGCCCCACTGTTGGTTATCTAATAGTGTTGAACATATTTGACCATAGTCACCACAATAGTCACAAGATGTTGTAACAATTATTTTTGGCAGAGATAGAAAAAAAAAAAGAAAAACATGTCTGGCTTCTTGCCCCACTCCCTCCTCTCTGTCTCCTATCTCTATGTCCCTTCACTACCATGACAGCCACAGGAAGGCCCTGGCAGCCCGAAACACTGATACTATCTCTGCGCTCCTCATCTCTGTCCTCCGCTGTGTCGAAATCTTGCCCATCCCACAAAGGGAAACCGCTGGTGCACAACCGTCCATGGCGTGACGTCCGTTTCTGTGGGTAGACAAGTTACGATGAATAATGTGGCAGGTGCGTGCTATGTTCCCTGACGAGGGATGCTTGAACGTAGAGACTGAGGTTATATCACACCATTTTTGTGTGTGAGAAAATGTATTTTCAGTCAACTGTAATCAAAGCTTAGTGGCTTTGCATCTGTAAAAGCTGTCTCAGGAAGTACCGAAGCTTCTTTAGTTTCCAAATGTGTGTTTAAATATCCCTTTTTACGTTGAATCTGAATCCGCGGTCACAAAACTTTAACTGGCAGATATAAAAGACGAGCGTTTCATCCGAGCACAAGCAATAATTTGTTTATTTAAGAGTTCTTTGGACAAAGTTTTGCTTTAACAGTGTATCACAAATGTATAAAAGACATTCAACATTAACATCATCGTATATTGACATTATTTCAAGTAATCCCACACTCATTTAGTGACAAAAGATAGAGTATCTGACGGAGAGGGACACTTAGATTTCCCCTTCAAACCCCTACAAACCGCAGGTTGTGGTGTAACTTTGTTGGGCAACAACACTTACAATCAGCCCTGACAATGACAAGAAGTGTCAGGTAGACGATTAAGCAATGTCTGTTAAATCAGATCTCATGACAAGCCAAGCTAATGCAAAGAGGGGTCTTCTTTTTAAAGGGTCTGTGAGGATTATGCATGAATGTACAGAGGCATACAGGAAAGTTCATTTGGAATTAGTTACATTCAACTTTATGCAGCTTTAGACCTTCAGTTCGGTTCGTCTCTGGGCCCATTAGTGCAGTTTTTTGGATTTTGATATCTGTTTTCTTCCATAAAATCCTTGTTTTGCATCTCACGAAGCTGCTTTACGTATCTTTATGTGCAACTCGACATGCTCACAGGAGGTTTCTGTGCATGGTGCAGTCTCAGTTCAGAACATATAATGAATTAAAAGCATCTACATTCAAACCCACTACACGTCTTCCTGCAGAGACTTTATGGGCCATCCTTCAAAATGTTATGTTGTACTATTTAATGAATCAAATGCGCTGGTGTGCAGGGCCATAGCCACAATCTCAGAAATACTGAAGCTGCCCTCTCTAACCCAGAAAATAAGCCTCAAATGTTAATTTATTTGTTTTACATACATTTGATCTATTTAGGTAAATATTACTGCATATTGTCTGTAAACTAAAAAAACTAATTAATTTAATTAACTTTTTATTAAACCCCCACACAGCGATCCTCCAACATAGCTTAGCAGCCACAACTACATATGGTTGGCAGGTCAGCTTCTCCACATGATGAAGGTGTGCATTTGGGAATAGCAATACACATTATGTATGGAATGTATTAAGAGTTTGTACAGGGGTGTTTTGTTACTGTTATTTTTGTATTTTGCTTTTTTCTTACCTTTTTCAAAACCGAAATCACAAGAGTGTAAGCTGCAAATGTTAGCATGTTCAGCTGACTAGCATAACAGGCTACTAAACGCTGCATTTTATTCAAAGGGGCGGGGCCAACTACATCATTTAATCCTGTCACAATCTGTTACGAACGTCCACCTCTTTTAAAAAGCGTCACCTGCAAAAATTAAAAGGTCATCCTCAGATGGTCACGGGGGATTTTAGCTGTAGCATTAGCATACACTGGCTAGCTCCAACTGATGCAATCTGTTTAAGAAGCTGCTTTTTTTTCCCGTTTGAAGACCCGCTGTTTCAGAAAATACAGAACATGCTGAGCGCTAAATTTGCCAGTGTTACCAATGTATCCTGAATGTGTACTGTGTTGCAGGCAAAGAGAGCTCAACAGGCATAGAGACAGTTAACAGGTCTGAAGGCAACGTAAACGTCCCCTTGGTTGCTTCTATAACCGTATCATTTCCAGAAAAAGGAGAGGGGACATGGCACGAGTGTCTCAAGACCTGCCAGCGTGTTCTGCTTCCTTTCTTCATGATTTTTAGAAAACTTTATAACAAGGTCCTTAAAAGTTCAATATGTAAGATTTGGACTGGCTGGTTAACAGTCTAACTTCTTTAGATATCTATGCGAGCTCTTTGAAGCAACATCAAAAGCGTTTCTTCTTCACATACTGCTGATAATTTTGGTTAGTTTTTGACTGCTTTAAACTGAAAGACTTACACATTGCACCTTTAATACATGACAATGATGAATCTAGATGTTGGACTCTCCTGCTGCTCCCTCCTCGGCTCCGTGCAGGTGCCGCTGTGACAGGATGTGTTTGAGAGTGTCCAGCTCCTGTGTCAGCTGCCCTATCCTCATCTGCAGCTTCTGGTTTTCCTCCTGCAGCTGCTGGGCCCTCTGCTGGGTCAGCAGGATCCTCCTGCGGGCCTTGTCCCGGCTCTTCCTCACAGCGATGTTGTTCCTCTCGCGTCGCAGTCGGTACTCTGTGCTGTCCTTGCTGATGCTCCTCTTGTTGACCGGGGCCCGCAGAGCTGGCAGGAGGAAGGAGGAGAAGTCCTGGAGGCCAGAAACACAAAATGTGTAGAGCTGTGTTGGATGATTTTCACAGTCAGAAAGAAAACATTTTTAAACCTATTATCCACATATGAATAATCACGCTCACAAACACACACCTGCTGAGTGTTGACGTGGCTCTGGCTGTGGTTTGTGCTCCCCGCGCTCGAGGTGTTGCTGAGACAGGGAGTGGTGTACGGCAGGTAGGACAGTCCCATCATCTGCTCAGCCACTCTGTCATCGCTGCCCCCTCTCACCAGCCCCTGAGACTGGCTGTACGATATCATGTCCATGTGGGTCAGCTGATTGGTCGATCCGGCGTGGTTGGAAGTTGTAGGGTTCAGGCTCTGGGTGTGTGGGTGGACCTGGCCTGGGTATGCCCACTCCTGGATGACAGAGGACACCCTGGAATCAGACATCTGGAGGGATCAGACAGAGGAAAAGATTAGGTTTATCTTTTATTAAGTTGCTACTTTGTTCGTCTACGTCACTACATGTGAGGGACATTTTACTCCATTACATCTATCTGACAACTGTAGTTAGTAGTCACTTAGCACATTAAGATTTAACATGCAAAACTTGCTTTGTAATGATAAAAACACATCATTTTATTATCTCCAGTTCAACCAACCACAATAAAAGGCTGCTTATGTGTTATTGTCCTGGTTATAATAATCAAAACGTATATATCTCCTAATTTAAGTCCCTGAAAGTCCCAATATTTAAGTAAAATATCTTGATATTTCCTTTTCTTTTTCATAGTTCTTCTTTTCAGATGAAAGCAGTTATGTCAGATGTTAATAAGTCTGTCAGAAGTTTCGGTTGTAGGCAAGAAAATAACGTTACCTTGACAATTTAACCAAAAAAATATTAGTATTTTTTTTCCAGTGTAATAATTAGATTTTTGATAATAAAAGTTACAAATGACATATTCACACTTGGAAACAAAAATACAGTGACAACTTAGAAGTTAGGAGTATCGTAACACTGTCAGAGCAGAAACAGTTGCTCAATTTATTTAACAGTCTTCTGACAGATATCTCATCAGGAACAATTCCAATAATCAATTAATTATCTCTTATTATCTCTCAAGTCTTTTTATTAGCTAATACTATTATTGAAAACTTTGTGCCTCAAGGTTTTGGACTTTTGTCATGATTCTGACTTTTGTAGACTGAACAATCAATCAATAAACAGAGAGAATAACCGGCAGATTAACTGACCATTAAATTAATTGTTTCATGCTTCCCAACAATAATCAAAAACTTATCAACGTAAAGACTAAACTGCAAAGTAAAAACTAAGCTTGCTCATAACATTTGACAGAAACGCTGTCAGTATGAATATAGTTGTAACCTATGATTATTGCCGTTCCCTCTTTATTCTTCATGTCCTCTTTTTAAACTGATCTGCACAGTTTTAAATAGAAAATAGAGACTTTATATTAAAACCTATTTAACCTGATCTAAATGAATCCTTCTTTTGCTTCGCTGCTTTATGTTCAGAGAGACGTACTCAGTGGAACTCAGTGACCGGTCACATCATAACTATCAGAGTAAAATCCAACCACCTCTGCTTTTAATTCTTCCAATGTTTTTTTTTTTACTCAAATGGTCATTGGATGAATTCCATTGATCTAAAGTCTGAATGGATTTCTACATGCTCTAGGAAAGTTATGATCTGACTTACCATGACTTAGCTCTCTCTGAATATTCTTCAAGTTTCTCTGACAGTCTGACTGGAACTGGTTTGAACAGCAAGGAGACAGAGACAGGTACCCCTGAGATTATCTCACCATCACTTCCTCTCTCCCTCTCTCTCTCTCTCTCTCTCTCTTCCTCTCTTCCTCTCTCTCAGCTACAGGTCAATTTATATGATTTATTAATGAATAAGGCATTTTATTGAAGGGCTTTCCGTTCTTTCCCCCCACTACCACACACTTGTTTACTTGTCACAGTGCGATATGATCTCTAATATTTTAACAGTGCGAAACTGGTTCCAGCAAAACCAAACGCCAGGCTGCTGTCACTCAGCGGCTTCCGTAGTTACACCCAAATCAAAATGGCTGCCCCTGTTGACAACGTGAGTTTATCTTAGCTAGCTTCTCGTTTAGAAAACACGTATTGTCTTTGTCTTTGTACAGTCTATGTAAACACAGTAGTCCGTTTTGATGATGTGATTTGTATTCTGAAACTGTCTTTGGCAGATGAAAGCGAGTGATAATAGTTGTTCTGTGTTGAATAACGTAAGCTAGCCGGCTAGCCACTGGCTAAGTTTTTAGCAGCCTTCCGACTACATTTCCCACATTTAGCAAGTGTTGCAGGGCAGTTTTGACATGTAATTTTACTTTTTTGACAGGATTTAATTGAAAGTGATTTGCCCAAAGCTGTGCAGCTGCTGCATAGTCTCACAGAACAGGTAAGAACGAGCTGTCTGTAATATTGTTGTAATAATAGTGTTTGTTAATAGAGAGTTAGTGAGTTCTTCTGAAAGTAATTGAAACTATAAGAACGCATTAATATGCATACTTTGTTCTCATAGTTCTTGTGTTATGTTACTTGAGTTAAGGGACCATGAAGTGATGTTGTGTCTCTCTCACTGTGGTTTCACATCCCAGACTGCTTGTTGTGTACATGTGATTCCTCACCGTGGCTCCTTTTCCTCATCAGGTGGCCTCAGTCACCAGTCATGTCCGTGAGCTGCTTAACCAAGTCAAAGATGGAGCATTTAAGACCTCAAAGGTGAGCAGGGACTAAATCAGAACCAGGGTAGTTTATCATACCTTGTACATTTGTTGCCACAGTGTTGTTTCATTTCAAGTTTCCATTAGGTTTCATGTGTGTCAGGACCGTATGTTTGTTAAATAGTCAGATTGACCGTCACAAAAAGTTCATCATAGTCAATTTCCATTGTTAGGAAATCATGAATTGAGATAATCGTGAATGCGAATGACTAAGGAAAGCTGTCTCGCTCACTGACATACAGTCCTACAGTGTCCCCTGGTTTATTTTGTATTGCCTGAAAGTTAAATCGGATGTATGCAAAGGCTTACAGCATCCAAACTGAGGTGTAGAGGTCCTCTTTATGTGTGCAGGGGGACCTTTTTCTTTATGATTCATGATTACTTTATATAAGATTATATGATTGTATTTTCACTAGAATAATCTGTATCTGTGAAGCAATAATATGAAGGTTAAAGTAGATCAAGTGTGTTTAAGTGCAATTTCAGTCTTGCTTTTCAGGTATTAAGAATGCTGTGATGATTACCAGGTTAATATTGTGAATCACAACTATGTTGGAAGGGAATTGTGACATGAAATGTTCAAATCCTCCTGTGCTTACAAGCAACAACAACAAATGGCTTCCTTCATTCTAACTACTATTACAAGCTCTTTTTTTGTTTTTTGTTTTTGTGTCATGCATATACAGTGCCCTATCCTCGCGGGTTTGCAAGACACCAAAAATACAGTTGCAAGAGTTTTTTACATTTCATTACAAAATTACGCTTATTTTGCCGATTGGTCTTAAACAGAACATTTTCCACCTTCCCTCCCTTGCTTGGCAAAGAAAATCTGCCACAAAAAGGCTCCCTTCATGAAGCACGCCTCAAGTGTTTCATAATCATCCAACCAAAACAAATCAGAATAGATTGAGGACATTTTTAGTAAAAGGTGGCTCTTACATTGACATAGGCAGAACAACAAGACAAGCAATTTACCTCATTGTCAATTTTAAATATCACACAACAAAGTCTGTTCTCTTTGTTAAGAGAACTTTCATCACTTCAGTAAGTCAACTAAGGCATTTTCCTATTTTCCTTGCACGGATTTGTATTATTTGTCCAAGTTAGGACTTACCCTTAAACATTCAAAGTGTTTGGACAGTGTGGGTCTGGTGTTTGACACATGGATACAGTCCAATGTGCTAGCTTGTTTTGACCATGCTTCTTTGTAATGTAGGTTGTGACCATGCGCATTCATATTCCTGAAAAGCGTTGTGTTGTCTGACATGTACGTGAAATAAATGGTTTTCTAATACTCTCTGACCCAGGTCGGCCTCCACGCAGCCCTCTCTGACTCCCTGTCCGTCCTCTCTCCCTGCAGGGTTTGTCTTTCTTGGACCTTCGCTACCACCTGCTGCTCTTCTACCTTCAAGACCTCACTCACCTGATCGGCATCAAAACAGAGGGAGGCAAAATAAAAGACAGCGAAGCCTTGAACAGAGTGGTCACCATCAGAACGGTGAGATGATTGTGGAGACTGACCACTTGGTAATACATTTAGTTTGTTCTCGTCCGTCCAGCTGACGCGCTGCTTTTCCATCCTGGTTTTTAAAGGTGCTGGAGAAGATGCGACCGCTAGACCACAAACTCAAGTACCAGATTGACAAACTATTGCGCACAGCTGTCACCGGCAGTTTAGGTGAGGCTGGTTTTGTGCTGGTTGCAGTGAATGCATCCAACAATGATCTGATTTTTTAACCTTGCTTTAACTTAAAAGATATGATTTGCAGGACAAATATTAGACTTCGGTTTCACACCTTCATGTTTCACAGGCTTCAGTAGATATATGTTGATTCTTGTTTTGATGATTTCAGCTGAAAATGATCCGCTGCAGCTGCGACCTAATCCTGAGAATCTCATCAGCAAAGTAAGTGCCGAAGATTGTGATTATTTTCAATTTTATGTTTTTATTTGGCTGGCACACTTCATAATACATGTATTTATTTATCGACTGTATTGAATGAATCTGCTAAAAAATAAAATTGTAAGAATATTGTGTTGTCTTAAAGCTTTCAACACATTTAACTGTTACCATGACTGACTTTCCTCATGTGCTTAATCAACTAGTTGAGTGAATCTGAGGAGTCTGAAGGTGAAGACGAGAGTAAGACGGAGAAGAAAGCAGCCCACTCTAGTGGCAGGAAATATGTACCACCAAAGATTGCTGCAGTGCATTATGGTAATGTCCTGTCTTCTTTGTTCTTAATTCTGACTTTAGCTGATGATTGAGAATTATAGTTTCTTCTTTGGTTGAGTGTTTCTGTGGAAGTTAAGTACACTGTTTGGACTGAAGTACGACACTTAGCAGCTGCCGTGTTGATCTCGGTCATTGAGAAGGCACTAAGCTGTGCTGTCTTCTACTGCTGCTCTAATGTATCAAAATAAAGACCAACACAAATTCCCTTCTCATGCCGTTCCCTTCAGACGGCGACATGACTGAGGCGGACAGGAAGAAGGCTCAGGCAGAGCGTCAGAAGCGGGCGGCCCTCAGAAGCAATGTCATCCAGGAGCTGAGGCAGCAGTACAGCGACGCTCCAGAGGAGATCAGGGATAGGCGAGACTTCCAGAGCGAGCGGGAGAGCCGCGATGAGCTCCACAGGTGTTTATTTATCTACTGTATTTAAGCAGGCGGACGCATGGCGTTGAAAGCATGCGTGGGTAAACGATGTAAGGCAGGCCAAATCAACCACTTTGTCAGAGTTACAACAACTAACAACTATTTAGGAATCACCAGTATAAGAGTAATTACACATTTTATGTGCCTAGCAACCGACATAGCTTTGTACATGTGCGTTTACAATTTCCCATCACCATTTTTTTTTTTTTTTTCCCCCAGGAAAAAATATGAGGAGTCGATGATGGTGCGTCTCAACATGCCCAAAAAACAGAAGAACAGCAAAAAGAGAGGCGTGATGTCCATGTCGGGCATGCTGAGCGGTATCACACACTTCGGTGACATCTCAGCACTGACAGGAGGCGAGGGCGGGCAGGTGAGCTTGCAGCGACATCACCAAGGAGTCTTATTTCACTTACTGAGCTAGGTTGAAACACTGCTGATGGGGAAACATTTGGATATATCAATTGAAATCCATGTTCAGGGTGGGTGTGGAGAGATATTTAATGGGAGTTTCGCTCAGGTGGAGGAAGGCTCTGGTCAAAGAGTCGAGGCTGACCTGATTACTTGCTCTGATTATTAAGCCACTTGGGCAGCCACCAGCAGACAGCAAGTGTTGGACAGAACTTATCTGGTGATTTTGAGCTGGCAGAGCTTTACTCTGTGCCTACACAGCTTTGAAATCCCTCTCGATACCGTTTCCTGTCTCAATTAACCGTCTGCTGTTATAACAAGTTCTAATGAGTTGGAGTAATTACTGGCTAACCTCATGCAGATTGTTTGTCCACTGTCGGCACATGTGGAAAAGTCATTTAGCTTAAATGCATTAAAGAGGACTCGGAAAGTCCGTGTGCTATGTTTAGAATTTGTACTGAACATGAGAAGCCATGAAAGGATGTTTCTAACAGGCCCATCTCCGTTTGGTATGAATGGGAGCATTGTGGTCTGTTTTTATTTAGATCACATTCTTAAAGTAGCTGCTGGTTCTGACACATTGTGTTTGTCGGTGCAGGATGGGGAAAGTCGGCCCAAGAAAAAGAAGAAACTGATGAAGAAGAAGACCAAAAGACGAGGTGAGGACATTCAGATGAAACAGATACATTTGTTTTCTGCAATTTACAACACATTTTTAAGTGAACTCTTCGTTTTTTAACTCTGCTGTTGAATTGTCCAACTACTCATTTGTCTCTTAGGTCTGCATTTAGTGTAACACCAGAGCTAATTATGATGTTACGTCATTTTTCAGAACTCCTTTCTTCCAACCAAATGTTCAGGAAATATTAATGTGGTTTTTGTTTCCATATTGTTTTGAGCGTCATTTCTATACATTGTTGAAAAATGGAATAAGGCAATGGTCATTGCTTTTTTCTGCATTAAACTTGTTTCATGTCTTTTCTCTGCAGCTTTTAAAAAGCACAGATAGACCTGAAACATGACGTCCAAATGATGAGGATTTCTTACCAGTGGCCATCATCTTTTTCTTCAGACATGGGGATTTTATTACCAGTAACTGAGTTGTATTACAATAATAAGCTCCCCACCAGCCCTGCATGTTGTACGACTTTGTCATTTAGTTTGTAAAATAAACATTTGCTGTTGACTCTTGGTGTTTGTTTTATTTATCTCCATTAGAGGGCAGTCAAACAGCTGTCAATTAGGACAAAAAACATGGACTTCCCAGCTAATTTCAACATAGCTTCCATTTTTAAAAAATCATCAAATCAAGCCACTGCTAATGTAAAGAGCATTTTAGGACACAGTCATCAAAAATATTGATAGACTTGCAGAGAATCCCATTCAGCTGTTTGACTGCCACACATTTGCTTGAGAAGCAGCCAGATGCTGACGCAAGGCCTAATCACAACCCGGTGCAGCAGGCTCACCAGCCAACTGAGCAGAATGCAAATTTTTCGAGGACACGTGTCACTGGGATGGATACAGTATGATGCAAATAAGTTAACCCTGCTGGTTTGTGTCATTTGTTCATGCAGTTACATCAATGACCTTGTTTACAAAAGACATGTCACAGTAGGAAAAACAAAAGAGTAAGATTCAAGGCTGAACTGTGTCTCAGAGTCCTGGTATTGTGAGCGTCTGTCACGTCTTACTGGGGCATTTCAATAGAACAGCACCATCATTAATATTAGTAACAAGCTTTTCCTGGAATCATCAATGTCTGCTCGGAAAAAAGGCTAATTAGGGAGCTTAAAAGCAACACAATCATTACCTCCCACATTAAAATATCCCTTCATAAAAATGCATCTCAGATTTCAGATATATACAGTAACGTGTGTAGTTAATCATACATTATGTGCCATCAAGTGTTATATAAGTTAACTTCTCAAATATTTAAGAGTTTGCCAGATTAATACATCTTGCTCCAGAGCACTTATTCCATTATACTAATCAATATTATTATTGTTGGGGGACCAATGAAACTGATCAACTTAGAATCAGAGCAACAGTCAGGACAAACTCACCCAGACACAGTCTCATTTTTACACAATGTCTTTATTTTTTTTTTTTCCTAATTACAGACTCATGGGTTAAAAATAAAAATAAAAAAAAGCAAAACATTTGTTCAAACCCACTCCCCCTTTTCAAAAAAAGAAAAAGTCTCCACACAAACCCCACCCATAACTTTCCCCCGCCCTAAAATAACAGCTCCGGCCCACTCCATTTATTAAATTAATAATCAATGCCATTAGCTCGTCAGCCTTCCTCAGACAAGCCGTGACTGCACTGCGCGTCGTCAGAGAAAGGGGGCGCCTTAAGGTCCGCACTGTACACCCCAAAAAACACCCTCGTCTCTGGTCCTGCCTTCCTCACTCTCACGCAAACTTGCCTGCCTGCCACTCAGCTATGTTGGCTTCAGCTCTCTGTATATAAATCATGTGTTGGGTTGGCTGCCTGTTAAGTGCTGCCTGCAGTGTGCTGTGGTGTGTGTTGAACAGGTGTGTGTGTGTCTGCTTGTCTTCCATGTGTATGTGTGTGTGTGTGTGTCATGGGTTGAAGTGTGAAAAGGGACTAAAAGCATCATCAGCGTTTGCTGTTGTAGTAAATGCCCCCTGCGGCGGGCCTGTGGTCGCCCTGCCCCCCTCCCCCGCCCCCCCACACGGACAGGATGGGGTGAGTGTGCATAGCGGGAGCAGAGAGAGAGAGAGACGCTGCGGAGACAGTGGGGGGGGCCGGCGCCACCTGGGGAGGGGTCGTCAGCCTCCACTGGTCCTGAAACCTGAAACGACAAGAAGTGGTCTAATATACAGAGAGAGGAGGGGGGAGGGAGGGGGGAGGAGGAGAGGGAGCACAGAGGGGGACAGGGGGAAAACGGGAAGGGGGGGTGCAGGGATTGCACGAAATAAAAACATTGATGCCTGTCAAAAGAATAAAAGGAGCTTGGGCCATGCCTGAGGTGGAGATGACAGGTATGGACGAGCAGGGGAGGGGTGGCAGCACGACAAAGAGCCCCGCCCATGAGGGAAAGGGGGAAAAAATAAACAAACAAAAAAAAAAACATCTATGTATGTACGATCCCACTGAACACTGAAGGTCCATCTCTGCCCAGAGAGCAGAGAGAAACACAATCCATGGTTTGATGAGGAAGAGAGGGAAGGGGGAAGAAAGCATGAGTTATAAAATGCAGAGGGGGTGAGAGGGGAAGAGAACGGCAGACACAAAGAGGGTTGAGGGGGAGGGTGGGGTGGGTAGGTAATGATATACTCCAAACCACAAACTTAAAACACAACACATACTCTGGCTAGTGGAAGCTTCACATATGTACGATACATTAAAAACAAACAAAAAAATGAATACAGTATCTTTTCTTGTTGCCGTTTCCCCCCACGTTGTTTTTTTTCTTTTCTTTTCTTTTTTTTTTTCCTTGTTGTGGTGGTGGTGGAGGGTGAGTGGGTGGGCCGTGTTGGTGATGGTGTGAAAGCAGGAGGTCACAGCCAGACCAAAGGAGACACATCTGCAGCCTGAGATACCATCATCTTCTCTTTCTTTTTTTCCCCCCCACCTCCCCACCACCCCCCCAAAAAACCAACAGAAAACAAGTAGAGATATCTGCCACCGTATTCTTTCCCCAATGGCCAACTTATACCTTACCAGGGGTGACCGCATCAACCTCCGCACACGCACGCTCACACACAATCGCACACTGCGGCCAGTCAGTCTCTCTGTCCAGGAGTTTTTTTTTTTTTCCTTTTTTGTCTTTTTTTCTCTCTTCTGGGATTCTCTTCTTTTATTGTTGGGGAGGGGGAGGACTTTTTTTCACTGTGTGGTTTTTTTTTTTCTTTTTTCTTTTTTCTTTAAATGGGAACAGAGGGGGAGAGGGTTGATAGTAAGGGAGTGTTGGGGAGGGAGGGGGTGTTTAGTAAGGGGAATACCACGATGTTGTTCGCCCTCGGCCCCTGGAAAAGAGAGAGAAAAAGAGGGTGAGTTTTTTTCTGGTTGGCTTAAGAAGACGGACACCAATTTCCTGGTGTGATAGTAGTATAATAGATAATGTGTATGTGTGTGACTGTGGGCACAGAAAGGGTCTGCTGAAACTTCAGTCCAAGAAGTAAACTGAAGGGGGAAAGCATATATTTATAGATATCAAAACGAATGACAGAATGTTTAGGACATATTCACAAATCACTAAATAGACATGTATACCATCTTAACGGTATTGTGCCTTTGAGCTTACGAGGTGTTTGCGTTACAACAAATCAATCTGGAAAGATAGGCTACAGTGCTGGAAGAAGCTGAAAGCAGCTTTGTCAAGAGAGGAAAAGTTTGATTTCCAGATAGGAGAATAATGATTAGTGTGTGGGTGTGAGGGGACAGCAAAGGCACTCTCTCTCCCTCTTTCTCTCTCTCTGTCTCTCTCTGCGAGAGCCACCTCTGGGGTCACTGTGGGGAAAGACCTGGAGGACAAACAGCACCACACATATACCCCCAGCAGGACATGGTGCACACATATACACACACACACACACACACACACACACACACACACACACACGACAAGTGGGGGGACAACACTACATCATCGTTATACACTCAAAACATTCTGCAACCTCTCCTCCATCTCATACACGCACATCATCATTCAGTGGCAACAGAACACAAAAAGGTCACACTGGGACTGAAACCAGTGGTTATTCGTCTAGATGCTGAGGTCAGGCTGCAGTAATGAACCCTCGTTTCTGGGAGTGAACGCTGGAAAGGTTGGATTTTTGTTCTGTTTGTGTGTGTGTTGTGTGTCTGTGGGGGTTCCTGTACATGCAAGGACATACACTCAACATAAGCACAGAAATCCCAACAGGGTTTTTCCACATCACATGTGTGTCTTCTGGCTCACATAAAAATCTTTGCTTCGACCACGCCAACTTGGGAAGATGATGAGAACAATGATACTGAATGGTTGTTATATTAGAGGAAATACTTTTTGTAATCAGAGGCCAAACATAAAGGACTTCCTTTGTTCTCTGGCTTTCAGTCAGGGTGTGAGGATTAGAGGTGCAAGACAAACGCCGATACTTGGCTCCGTTGTCTTTTAATCTCATTAAATTCTGACAGATCAGGCTCCACTCCAACACCTACTGAGGCCTTGTTCAATCTTAAACTTCTTATAAACAGAGCCAATCAACACTTTTAATAAAACATATTCCTTGGACTGTGAATGCAGGGCCACAGCCAGACACGTCTTCCCAAGCACACGACGGGTCAATGCAAAGATTCTGAACTGAACCCACCATGTGTTTCTCGTCACCATGGATGTGTTCCCGCAACAAGAGAAGGCACCGGTGGAAAAAAAAAAGTGTTATGTGGTTCAGATCTGAGCCTGATTCTGCTCAACTGCAGCACTTAAGTAGACTAATGATGAATTCCTGACACAGCAACTAAACAGCACTTCTACTCTCCTCTGCAAGAAGTGATCAAGGCCAGTTCAAGTGGAACAACTCTGCTTCTCTGCATGCTACTCCCTGTGGGTGACTATTACATTTTAAGTGATGCTGTGAGATAATGGGAAGATACACTATGCAGTTATCAGTAATACTCTTGAGGGCGTTTTCCATGATTCTTTGACAGTTTTTCTACAGTAAGGTTAATATTGGCAACACCACAAATTCCATTCACCCTGGCTCACTCTGTATCTGTTAACTTCTGAGTGTGTTTTTAAAAGCCTGGTGGATGGGATGTCAAATTGTGCCCAAGTATCCTTAAATAACTGCAAATAAGTCAAACAAAACTTTAAAGTTCAATAGTCCCAATACGTGAAACCTTTACATTCAAATCAACTTGAAGCCTTTAAAGTTAGACGTGACAAGGTCTTCCAGATAATTAACTACTCATAGACAGCAGGACTTTCATATTCTGGAGACTTAATTTAATATAAAACCTTCTCAGCTCTCCCCCTTCTCCACATGTCTGTGTGTGCCTTGTCCTGCAGCTCAGGCCAAATCCCAGTGAGTAAACTGGCAGGGTTAGGGTTTCTTGGTATGTGTGGGAGTGGCTGGAGTAAGTACACAGAGCGATTAGAGAGATTCTGACCTTGAATTTCAGACACTTTCTCACACAAAGGAATGAATAGAGATGTAACCCTTTCTTGTGTGTGTGTGTGTGTGGTTTTTTTTATTAAGGCAGCCTCGCTGAAATGGGAGTTTATTGCACAAATATTTAAGTCAAGAGAAAGGGCGAAAATGAACCAAGAGAAACACAGGAGATAACATGGGCTAAAAGGGGGCTTGTTGGAAGAACTTGGCAAAGTGTTAAATCACTGAAAGAAAAGACCTCTGCATGAAGGTCTTTAGGATTGTTTCAAAATAGGGGCTAGCTGTTCTTGTAAATGGTCTTTGTTGAACATTATGTAATAAGTTACAGTCTTAAGGTTTCAGATGCTTTGCAGGGTGACCAAATCAGAATCTCTCTGTCTCACAGCTCAGTGCATGTGTGGAGAAGTTGGCATGCTGATCAGCGTGTTTGGCAACACATCTCCTTTCTCTGTCTCAACGGAAAAATAAACAAGATGGCCCCACAGATAGAGCTCAGTGGGGTTTATATGGAGTTTACGGTGTAGCCTTGATTTCTCGCTGCCGTCAGGGGATAGCCACAGTTTACACAAATGAGCACTAGGTTATGTACTTCACTTGCACTCACAACAGCCTCTCAGATTATTTCTGTATCATCTCATTTATAGAAACGGCGCAGCTCGAGTTATCTGCCAAGTGTTTTAATCACATGCTGTAAACACGCAAAGTTTTCAGTGACAAACCCCATGTGGCCTTGCAGTGAGACTAGACTACACAGACTCACAGAGCCCCACTGCAGAGCTCTGATGTGAAGACCATTGAACAGTGTAGGTAGAAGGCCACTAGAAACCCAGTGCACAAGACTCTGATCAACACCAGGCCTTTTCTGTCCAATGTGTATCACAATGACGAGCAGCTAACAGGTCTATAAAAACAAAAACACTCCAAGCACCACTGTGAAAGTTTCCCACTGCAACAGCTTTTGAACATAAAAGTGATGAGACGGAGCATCGAACATAACTGCCAAAATGCTGCAGGTCAATGTACTGATCATCACAGAGCCAGAACCTCTTGTTTAAATGCTCCCTCCTGCCATAAAATTACAATTGACATCCCAATATCTCCACAAGAAATGAGAAGCATTCAGTGCAGCCACCAGAGCTTTGCACCAGTAACTTTCTGTTATCATTAAGTTGCAGGAGATCGCACTGGCACTAACCCAAACGTTGTGTATGAACAGCCTGGGAAGAACAAACTGATGTGCACCGAGTCTGTTTGCCTCTCCTGAAATGTGGCATGCAGTGAGCCCCTCCGTCCCAGAACTGGTGCGATTTCTAAACTGACTACATTGCACATTAGTGCTCCAGTGTTTCTATTTTGGTGTCTAATCCAATCCATCTCTCAATAAAGTCAATACCATGATGACATATGGTTGATGTTCTAACACATCTGAGACTTACTGTAGCATTTACACACTGCACACAGAATTCAGATCTAAGAATAAATGTGTAAAGACCTTTGGAAATGTTACCTCCTCTTCAATGACGATGCTCAGATTGATTTTTCTGGCACGTCTGTACCTACCTTCTCTATTCTGCCCTATCAGTAAGGAATTTTGCTCTTCCATCTCAGTTCTCAGCTTATTTTCTTGCCCTGTTTTAAATGTGACCAACAACCTTTCTTACAGGATTCTATCCATCCAATTACATCTTGAGTGAAAACACAGAACCTGGACAACAATGTGCACCAAGAAAGATGACAAATGTCATCCACTGGACAAATTGAGCCATCCTCAATCAGTGTATTGGCCAAAAATATTTGTCATCTAATTAAAAAGCTTCACAGTCAGGCTCGTTGCTGTGAGCAGGCTCAGCAGAAAGTCGTAGACAGACTCATTTTCTCCAGTGGGAGAGAGCATGGTGCAACCATACTGGTCACAGAGTTTCTGATTAATGAACCCCATCCTTATTTCCATGCAAGTTTTCCTATTAAATATATGAAATTGATGTAATCAGTTATTCCTCCAATCGAACAATCAGCTTCCACATCCTCTTCTTGTGGTAAAATATGAGAAGAGGTCAGTGTAAACCCCGACTATAACAGAGGGCCAAAGCGGTGAATATTCTAATGATGATGTACTGCCTCATTTGTCCTGTCCTTTCTCTTCAGTGTAAACCTTTGAGTGAGGTGCAGTGCATGCAGGTGTAGTGTTCTCCCAGTGTCGAAAGTGAGGCTTCTCGGCGTCAGCTCACCTGAAGGCCCGTCCTCTGCCTCTGGGTGGTGTGTAGCCGCTGTAGTAGCGTGCACGCGACGAGAAGCTTCCTCCCCGTGACCTGAACCGAGCCCGTGGGAAGCCGCGGTCTGTGGTGCTGATGCCTGGTCTGTTTGTTCTCTTGGCGCCCACCTGGGGAGCAACAATCAAGCAAAGCAGTGTTAAACATCAAGTATTGCGATGTTGGCTTTTGTGTTTTTAGATTTTATAGGAAGTGCTAATACATTTGAATACATTTCATAAAATAAAATATTACTTCAAACTTGGAAATATCAGATCTACATACAGCCAATACAAACAACCCCCATTTTTTCTGGCGGGACCTTTGGACAAAAAAAACCAAAAAACAAACAAACTCTTGTTTGCTTATGTAGGTCATATCGAGGGATTGGTATTAAATTAAGTGTTTCCTAACCAGTTAAGAGTTCCTTGTAGTTTATGTTTTGTTAAGAGATTTTATATCAGTGGTTAAAAAATCAAGTGCAAAAGTGACAAAAGTTTATGAAACCATTTCATTCAAACCAAACTGCACATCAGTAAGTGTCAATACTGCAAAAACTTCATAATCAAAAGAGTCATCATTAACAAAAGCTAACAGAGAGCTCGTTAATAAACAAACCTTCTATTCTGTTAGTGTGAAACAAGAATGTAGATTTTGAACATGTGACGAAATTTCTGTAAGTACAAAGGAGACTGTACCCTCTCAGCCAATCAACAACGCACCAAACCTACCAGAGCTGGCAGAGTGATCAAAGTAGTGTTTGTCACTGTCACTCCAAGCTGCAGTATCAGCTAAATTTAGCCAACAGTCTCTATTCTGCAATGGTGTTGTTGCAGCAGCAGTCATTGTAATTAATCTGTATCATTTTTCCATTTATTCAAAAGTATTTTGGGTTTGACAGCTCACAATGATGAAGTCATAGTTTCTGAGGACTAGAGGGAGAGAATGCTTGTTTGTGCTTCTTGCTAAGAGAAAGTGAAATTGTCATGTTGCTCTTTCCTCATTTCCTCTCACAACAGTGTCACTTTTCTTTTCATTCTGACATGTTAATTACCTAAATTTTACTGAGGACCTTTCAGTATGAAGCTGAAATGTGAAAATGTCTCACCTTTATCTGTCTTCCTCTGAAAAGGGACTCGTCCAAAGCCATGGCTGTCCTAACAGACTCTTTGTCTGCAAACTCAATATAGGCAAACCTGAAGAAGGAGAAATAATCAGTCAGCTACAAAAGTGTATTTAAATGCAAATAATAATGCTATTAATATAATTAATAACAACAACAACGGCAACTTCAAATATGACAGCTGCAGTATTTTTATTTATTACAGACAAACAATATTCTTGTATTTACAAAAAACATCTAAATTGGTGATGGAAAACATTCTTCGTATGATGATCAACAGTCTATATGACGTTACAAGCTAGCCCTGGTGGGATTCGATGTGACTTATTTATTATACAGAAGAAGGTTTGCTGACTGCAACAGCTTTCTTTAATATCTTTATTTAAATTACGAGAAAGATGCCACCAGAACTCACAAAATGTTTGTGGTTCAAATCTGGTCCCGGCCAACTGTTACTGTTGAGCCCAAGCTTTATTTTGACAAAAGCAAATTCAACCACCCAGCTCTGGTGAAACTACATAATCTGTATTGATGCATCACACAAAGCTGTCCACCCACAGCAGGGTTTTGTATTGTTTCTCTGCAAACAGTGTGACTTTCATATATTTGCAACACACGACTGATAACCACCCCTCCACTGATTCATGCAGTGGATAAGGAAAAGGTACAGTTAAGTGACAGTGTATTACCCCTTGGGATGCCCTGTGTATTTGTCACATAGGATGGTGACTCTGTTTACTGAACCACAGCCATGAAAATGAGCCTCGAGCTCTTCTGCCGTGGCACCATAGTCAACCTGAGGAAAGAGATGATGAAGGTAAACACGAGGAGAGCTAGTCAACCTTAAAATCAATATTTCAATTATTTTTCATCAGCTTAAGCTTTAATATTTACATCGATGTATATCTATGAGGAGACACAAGGTGGACAAAGAGTCAAATGTTTTATATTAGACAGGCTGTTCAAAACTTTGTCAAGGAATGAGGCAATAAAAGACAAATAACTATAGAGACAGACAGCAATGAAAATGCAACTGTCAAGTACAGTCTTGATAGGAAGCATTTCCCGCTTGGAGTTTCCATTGCATGAAATCACAGTACATTGAATATTTTACAGTAAATTAGGTCAGAAGTCCTTGACAAACCAAACAAAACTCTTTCTAAAAAAACACTCTAAATAACACCAAAAGTTTAAACAAACCCACTGTTTTTTTAACAATTCAGCCCATTTATTTTACAGGTGTTGGCAGTGTTACCGAGTCAGTTGTAAATAAAGTGAGATCACCTTTGTGTAATCACAGTGGGACAAGTGATCACAGGTCAATTGTACCCACTTCTGTAAGCTCAAACTGCTGTTTGGTAAATTTCCTAAAATGAAATCTTAATTGGAAAAATAAGGGCAAAAAAAAAATGTGATAATAACTCTGCCAGCAGGAGGCTGGCCTAAAAAAAGTGTCAATGTGAAGCTACTGAAAGGCAACTCTGAGGAAGCAACAGGGCTCCATGCCTGAGACTGGAGACACTGTGCAGTGTTCATAAAGGAACTGTTGGGTTTTTCAGGTGATTTAGCAGTTACAGCTTTATGGCAGAGTAGCCAAGATAAAGCTATTGTTTGCTAAAAGACGCACAGCAGACTGAAACTTCACTGGAATAGAGTTCCATGTTCTTTTTGTGATCAGCTCTGTGGTAATCGTACTCCATGCCATTTTGGCTCAACCAAATTGGTGCACTTAGGACTCATTTGCCAGCCTACCACACAGCCATTTAAATATAACACAGATTTAGAATGCATCTTGAATGTGCTCTGAATACTTAAAATCATCTATATACAGTCCTGGAGTAACCACAACTGTAATCAAATCAAGCATTTGTTGCAGGATTTCAAGATTGTTTTCCACTTAGTTCAAGTTGCCATGTTATTTCAGAGCTTGAGTGGTTTTGCAGAGAAAAAAAAATTAGGAAAAACTTCAGAGTCCAGATGCAGAAAGTTGATACCAATCTTCAGACTCACAAACAAACTGTTCAATCTTTCAAACCACTAAAACCATGCCAAAGTTAGAATGGTTTTTTTTTGTAGGGACTTTTTCTTAAAGAATTACATTTTTGCTCTTAGTCGTCATCCCAAGAATTGTTAAAGGAAACATGACAATGTGGCCAAAATAGCAACTATGTATGAGACAACAGAGAGACAGTTACTCACATTTCCGACATAAATAGATCTGCCATCTGCTTCCATCTTTTCCTCGATGGACATGATGACGGGGCCGACTGCATAGAAGGGGAGAAAATACAAAATCTACATGAGCATGTTGTGTAAAATTTAATAAAAACTCAAACATTCAGTTATTCAAAAAATTTGATTCAATTGACAAGAATGAACATTGTATTTCTTGTATGAGGTCAGAGCTGAGAGATGCCGGCAGGTTTTTGTAATATCCAAAATTGGTGTACAGTTACAAAGGCTCTTAAATTAAAAATCAAAACTAAAGGTTGCAGTGTTTTAGACTAACTCTTAAGTACTGCATGAGTCCATTATTCTGTTTCTTGTATTTTTGTTTTCAAAACTTGCTTACTAAACCATGACTTTATATTTATTTCAGTATTAGTATTATTTCAAGCCTGAAATGATATTGAAATTTCTTTTTAAAAAAAACAAACACAAAAGGTAAAATATTTTTGAAAGGTAAAACTGAGTTTGGTAACAAGTGGCTGCAGTAATGAATTTGTGGTGTGAGATATTTTTTTTTAAGTATGCACAAAAGCCAACAATATGATTATTTCAAGATTCTGGTATTCTTCCTCCATTGGAAAATTTGACTGTAGAGAGAAAGAGAGAGATAGGAAATGTGGACAGATGTGAAGAAAGACGAGGTCTTTGTCTCTCAAAAAACAAACAAAAACACACCTGGTGGGGGGCTGAGATTCATCTGTTTCTCCACCTCGTTCTGTAGCTCCTTCAGCTTCTCTGCCTCTTCCTCCATCTCTCTCACCCGGGCTTTGATTGCCTCCAGCTCCTGGAACACAAAGACGAATTCCATTGCAGCCGTGAGTCCATCATAAGCACACTACAACCATACAATGTGGATGACTGCTATGCACCACTCACAGTCTCAATCTAAATAGAAGGAAGTCTGTGTGTGGTTCTGTCCAAGTCGAAACATTGAGACAACTTTCATCTAAAAGTGTCCTTTCTGACTGGTCCATCGCCCTCACTAGAATGGTGATGTTTCTGTCCCTTCGTGTTTTTACAGTGCTTTCTGTATCCATCAAGCTTAAATTTGGCAGCAATTGCTTCATACAACTTGAAAGTGTACCTTAAAAGCATTTAAAGACGGATTTCTGACAAGAAATTAAAGAGATGTATATAAAATCCTGCTAGAAACTGATACTGTAATAATGGTAATTTACGTAAAATATGTATATATGCTGGGTCATCACATCCATTGGTTGGTAGTTAAAATATTTTTATAGGCTACATTCTTTAAACAGACCAGCTACATTTATTTGCCCAATGAAAATATTTAGTTGCATTTGACAAAATTTAGGCTCATTTGGCCCAAAAAGATGCAGCAAGGAAACAAAAGTATAAACATATGTAAACATAAAGGTAATCAATACAGTTTTACACATGTTCATTGTTTCAAGTGGTTTGCCATGCAAAAATACAAATACTGAGAATATCTACCTATATTTCTGTTATCGATATTTCTTCCTAATATCGCTTTAGGCTCATGCACCTGAGGATGATAATTTGCCATGATTTGTTTTACACTATTCATGTCAATCAATGACTGCTACGGTTTTAATATAATTAATATCTAATTGAGAGCCATTTTGGGGCATGTATTTGGGCTGTGATTATGGTCAGGTCTGAGGCCAGAAGTTGAACTGAACGAAACAATCGCTGCCAAAAAAATTCAATATTCCTGTGGTGAATACAGAGATGGCTGTGTCCTCACGTGGGAGCGGACCCTCCTGTCTGACTGTGGTGCACTGCAGCACAGTGGGAGTCATTCCAGCTCCATCCAGGGCTGTTGCCTGTGCTGACAGGATTTGTAATGTAAAGGCTCTTTGTGCGACTGGGTGCACTGACACAGACAGCCCATATTAAATGCAGGTCTTCTAACCAGAACCAGAGGAGAGTAACAACTGCACCGTGTCATACCGCACGAGATAATAATGGCACCATCCTTTCCCTCAGTCCTATTATATATTATCATTATTATTAGCAGTATCATATGTCAACAACCTTAAGCTTCATGCATTATAGTCCTGAGAATGATCCGCATTCACACAAACACTGTTAAAATAAGCCCTCTGACACCGACACGTTGGAGCTCCATTTTTGTCGCATATTCAGTGCAAGCTCTTTCACTCCCCTCCCTTCTCTCGTTCTCCTTGCCCTAGCAAAAACACTGAAGGATGCAAACCCAGCCCCTCAAATACCGCAACCCCCTGTTTCTGCGTTGTATGCCGCGCTCTCGCTACCCGACACACAGCACTACAGCCCACCTGGACATGCTGCATAGGCATTCCCAGGGAAAAATGCGCTTGTGTGCAGGTGGTGTCAGAATTTTTTTAATTATGCCGACAAACGCCGATTGTGCATCTTGAACCATTACACAGGGCACAGCAAATCCTGTGTGCCACCGATGCGCGACACCAAATGTCGTCCAAAATAAATGACAAAGATGGTCAGGTGCATGTCTGCCATCTCCACCCTAGCTTTGTTAAATTCAGCTAGCTTGCTAGCCAGTCAGAATCCTATTATCGCATTGTAACAAATCTAGCAGACAGGCTAATAGTAATTGGTCCCAGCAGCTTAAGGTGCAAAGTCCGCATTATATCTCGTGACTAGTCATTACGGTTGACAGGTCCTCTGGTCATCTTGATGCTGCTGCTCGCGATAAGCTAATGTTAGCCTGCTGTCGGTCGGTCATTTGCATGTGCACACACCGGTGCTTGAAATGCAGCAGCAGCAGCCAGCATAATGGTGAAGTCAAATGGAATTTTTTAAAAAAATGTCATTACCGTAAGCAGGTCGCCTTCTAAAGCGGGTAGACTCGCACAGCGGCGGCTAATGGCGGCGGCCTGTCCCACCCTCGCCCCTAACTGTCTCCTGCATCTCCGTCTCGCATTTTTTTGCGACGAGGATTCACCCCCCAACGGCTCGAACTGCTCCCTGGCGCAGAGAAACTGGCACCGCTGTTGCGCCAAGATGGCTGCCGACATCACGCATGTCACCACCCATTTCTACTGCACTGCGTGAACCACAATGGCGGTTGATATTGCCCTGGCGATAGCAGCAACGCACACGGCATGTGACTCAAGATTTGTGGAAAATATAACACCAAATCGGTTGCCTGTATACATTTACTATTCCAAATGGGACGTAACGTGTGTCCTGGTGCTCATGTGGGCTCCAACAGCCGAAACAATGCCCTTCACTTACCGGGTCTTCAATTGCGGCCTCTCCCTCTTCTAACCCCGGTTCCTCGTCACCGACACCCGGGTCTTCCAGCTCGGGATGTCCGGGGTCTGAATCTAGTAGAGATTCCTCCGCCAGTCCGTTACCGAACTCCGCCATCGCCCTGTTCCAACTGTGAAGTTACCAACACGCCTCGTGGCCAAACCAACGTTGCAGGCCCCTACTCACACACAAGGGGGTAGAGTGAGCGGGGCGGCGAAAAGAAAAAAACGGCGGAAAACGCCGCTTAGTAAAGTTAAAATGGGGAATAAAATGCTAGCTACAGTCCCAGCCAGTACTCAAACTGCATGCCACGATTACTACGGACTCCGGTTTCACTCACTACCTTTACGCAACGGTCCTAAATTACGACAGAGAACCTAGTTTATTTACTTAAATGAGTGTATAAAAAAGGCGAGGACTCTACGCGAGCGCGGCGGCGTCCCTTCAGTTCAGAAATGGAAGCCGGGGGCGGAGTCATGTATCACTGCGGGCGTAAAACTCTCAATCCTATTCGTCGGCGTATCATTCCAGACAAGCCTCTTTGGTGTCTGCCACGTTCCTATTGGATGATCGCGCAAGACTTTCCGGTTCCCAAATCGCATGTGTGCTTTTAATTGGATTACGTTTCTGTCGATCATATCTCTGTCAGTCTTAAGTAGAATAGCGAAGCCAATTGTTCGGCAAATTAATTCCAGGCACATTGAACGTCCCATATACATCGTCTCCCTCAGTGTGACCTTAGTGACCTCTGTTTAAATATGCCACACAGATAAAATCTCAGATTACACAGTGTTTATCAGAATTAAAAACCTTGTCACACACGAACACATAATAAGTGCCTCATTAGCTCTACAATCAGACAGAGGCTTTGTTGTTCAACTGATTTTATTTCTTTTTCTGTATATCAAAGAAAGCATAATGGAGACCAAACACAAAAAAGGCAGGTACAAGTGAGGAGGAAAAAATAAGCTTAATCAAAAATCTAACAATTCATAACAACACTGCCACTATTATTGTTCAATATTCATAGGAATACCATACTGTTTTTGAGCAGAGAGGTGGCAATTAAAACCATTATGGATCAATAATAATCAAAAACAGTGATGAGTAGTAATGATAAATCGTATAAGTAGTAGTACAGTTATAACAATAGTGATAATCAAAGTGACAATGAAACATAAGGGAATAAAAAGCAGATCTCCATAAAAACCTATCTAGTTTGGACAGTGCAACACCGTGTGTGTGTGTGCGCGTGTGTAATCCCAGTCTTGAAGTTAAAGCACTCCAGTCCTTGCTTTACACACAAGATACAGTTTCCAACAGGAGTACAAATTATTACTCATGAAAAGGACATTGTAACCCTCCTCGTTTCAAAAACCACACCAAGTGACTCTTCTTGTTGTGTTAATGGCTGTGTTCATTTGAAATGTCTGTAGCTTGTGCAAAAATTGTGGACTAGTGCAAGTGTCAAGCCGTGGGATGTCCTTTACAGTTTGCATTTACGAACACCTCTCCTGCTCTCTGTCGACCTCAAGATTGCTTTTTGGTTTTTGAATGACAGAAAGCAAAGGGAGGATTACTTTGGAATATCAGTTATTTTTTTTAATATATTTCTTTACAAAAGTTCATGTTTTAGTTTTGCATTTTGTTAAAACTATCAATAGTAACATTATTATACAACTTAAATTGAAGGAAAACATCTTTAGTATGTTATGTGTCCTTCAACACAGCACCATCTTATTAGCTCTCAGTCAACACATTTAATGTTTCCCAATTGGCTTCCAAGATTTGAGTATCCATTAGTCCCTTGAGGATACTGGTAATAACCAACTTTCTCCCTTGTCATAGTTTCCAGACATTAGATCTCATTTCACAGCACATACATTACCAGAATTAGTAACTCTGTATCAAAACTGAACAAAACGAGGGGGGAAAGTACAGGAAACAGCCCATTTCAAGCCCTGTTCTCTTCATATTTCTAGAGGCTTTTCTTTTGACCTAAATAAACATCTGTTAGACCAGTTTTTAATTGCTTCTATTGTCATTTGTATAAATATTGAAGTAAATAAAACTGAGTACTTAACTTTCTTGTCTTATGCACAGTATTTGTGGCAAAGGAAACTGTAGGTTTTAAAAAAGAAAAAAGAAAAAAAGAAAAGACTAAAATAAAATTCACTCTGACCCTCTGTGCCAGGCGAGGATGAAATCAATACACTCACAATACAGGAGGATCACCTGGGCTTAAATTTATATACCTGGTGGTGTTTCTTCTTATTAAGGCTGTCATATTTCTTACACACCTCCAGAGAGACAACTTTTATCCTCCGACAGGTTTGAAGAGCCACTTTTCAAAATGAGTTATACACCATTTGGAGGGAAAGTGAAATCCACAGGATAAAAGAAATGCATTTTAAAAACTGTGATAGTTGACAATTATAGTCCTTGGCCAAGAGATTGCTGAAATCTTTACAGAAAGGATTTGCTAAAATCTAGATACAGAATATGACATTCAGATATTTCCCCCAAAGATGGCTATAACAGCATTTTGTAACAGAGCTCTTCTTCATTTATATACCCCGGTCTGCTTGTTGCACAATATTATGCTCACACCTAAAGCATGTTTCAATAGACTAGCAAAAATCAATTTATTTCACGTGATTTATATTAAGGCATCCAACATGCATTTCATGTATCTTTCCATAAAGACACTTGCATTAGAATGCTTAAAAACATTTCAAACAATGTAAAATGTGTCAAAGTGCGGTATGCCAAGATCAGACTTTCCTAAGCCTCTCTTTTTGCCCTGTCTATTTGGATTGTCATGAAAACTATGAGCATGTAAATGGGGACAATTCAACAGCCCTATCCTCTCAAAAGTACCTCTTTTTATATCCCAAATGAGTGGACACAACACTCTTCAGATCACACTCCCATAGCAAATAAAAAGGTGACAGTCAATAGCAGTTCTTCCTCTCCCAATGGTTCAGTCCAGTTATCTTTTATCCAAGCAATCTTTGCCCTAAAAGTGAAAGTAGGCATGAGAAAAAACAATTCCACAGGAGCAAACTGAGAGATACCAATGTGAGCATTGTATGTTATTATCCCAAAAAGGGTTTCCGGGTCTACCGTCAAACGGCCACTTCCAAAGAGGAAACACTTTTGCATCAGTCTTTAGGGTAGAACAGTTCAAGCATGGCAAGTTGAGTGCCTTTACAAATTATAGGAAGGTCATTGTAGTAAGTTAATATATAACCACAGGCTTAGGACCAAAAATGTTTGGGTAAAGTGTGTAAGGATTGAGGGAGACTTGAGATGTGTTCATCACTTATCAAACAGCAACTGAAAAAGTGTGAAGCAGCATGGAAATAGTCTGCTGTTGTTTTGGAATCCAGGGGAACTCTATAGTTTAACGGATTTCGAGTCAGTGGAAGTTGAGCAAAGGATTGCGGGTGCAGGGGGAGCCAACTTCAAAAACTAAAGAATATTAGCTTTTGAGGGTTAGTGCTCAAATTTGTTTATTAAAATCTGAGGAGCCCAAATGGGTCCAAGATAGTCAGTGTGCAGACCAATCCTGATCTGAGTCTTTAACTGTTGCTGATGGCCGTCGTTGGAGGCGACTCAATCTCCCCTCCAGACCCAGAACTGGTTACCGGAGTAGAATGAGGGACCTGTGAGGCTGGCACGACACTGCCAGGGCCGCTGTTACCGGTTCCATTCTTGTTGACGAGCGTCGTCGGTTGGCCAAAGTTAGTGGTTCTCAGGGTTGCCAGATGACGCGGGGAGAAGACATGGGCCCTCGCCGCAGCCCGGGATTCAAAGGAGACATTGCAGGCATCACAGCGGCCTGTCAGGGTCTCCTTCGGCACTGGCTGGCCGGCTACTGGGGAAGCTGGAGGTTCAGTAACTGTCAGTTGAACAGGTTTGGGCAAGATAGGCCGATTAGCTTTGAGAGCGTTGTACTGCAGGTAGGTTCCTGAGCTCATGTCCACCTTCCCATCTGACAAAGGATACTGGAAATGGGAAGGTGGGGTGGATAGCAAGGGCAAGAGAAAGAGATAGAGAATGGGTTTAATGTCATAGAATTTTAAGTCTAAATTTAGTTAAATTTTAGTGAACCATCGGACTAATAAGCAATCCCTCTATATGATTGCTATATGCACAATGTTTTAATTATACTTGTTAACTATACTTAAATAGAGCAAAATAAGAAACACTGACTATTGAATATGGATCAATACCAGTACTCCAAATAATCAATTTATACTGTCACAGCGATGCCAAACACTATGGTATCAGTGTATTCAGGGCAGAGACACATTTAGCTTTCAAAGGAATAAGAATAACTTGAATGCAGCAGTGCTGAGCACTACAGCTGAAATCAATTTCAAAGCATTAAAAGGAATTTTTGTTACAGACTGGCAAATGCATGCAAAGTTCCATCTGAAAATGAACTCTGCTCCTTTGCTAAGGACTATATCAGGAAAAAAAAAATCATCAAATTAATAACCTTCAGTGATTTTTGATCTTTGCTTGAAATCACTTTTCACTTCCTCCACAATACTACATTGAAAGTCAATACACAACATTGAATTATCACACAGCTCTAGAATGAAGGTGACCACAACCACAACAAATGAAGGTTCCTCTTCTCAGTAACCTACCTGGCCTGATCTTGACCTGCTTGTTACTGTATATACAGTCATTTCATTTATACCAGAATTTTCAAGGAATTCTGTAGTAGAGCCCGACCGATTTATCGGCAGGTCGATGTTATCGGCCGATATTATGCATTTTTCCAAACTACTGGTATTTATAATGGTTGATAACTGAATATTTAAAAAATGCAATAAAAAAACGGACGAAACACCCTTCAACCATGTTATGAGTGTTGGCGTTGCATAGTTTGTCCAGAGGGCACTCAACGTCCCTGTTGGCAAGATTTGTTGTGACAATAAAACCAACAAGTTTATTTTTAAACTGCATTATCATATTATTTCAGTGAGGACTCATAAGTAACTACAAATAACTTATATTACGGAAATCTGTTTATGTTTTGTTATGTGTTTGTGCATATAGATAGATAGATAGATATAGAAACGCGTAACAAAACATAAACGATCAATATATTGAAATATCAGATTTTTTAAATCACCAAATATGTTTATCAGTATCGGCCCTAAAAATCCTTTATCGTTCGGGCTCTGTTGTGTAGAGAAGGTCTTCTAGCCAGCTTACCATTTTCTCTTGCTGCAGCCTCCAGCGTTTCTCCTTGGCTCTGGTGTTTTGGAACCAGATCTGCACCACCTTGAGCGGCAGGTTGAGCTCGGTGCCAATTGCCTCGCACTCCATGGCGTTAGGGTGGGCACAGGTCTCATAACAGGACTGCAGAATGGACAGCTGTAGGCAGGACAAGTGCGTGCGTGGCCTGCGACTTGATGAGTGGGGCAAGAAACTGCTTTCTGTTGGGCTTGATTTAGCTACGACCGGGGTGGAGGGGCTGGCCACTTTGGCAGAGCTTGGGGTGTTTGGGCTGACTGGCGCAATGCTTGGTGTTGGAGGAGGGGGGATGGTACGAGGAGGTGCGTGTGTGGGTAAAGCCAGTTGTTCTCTTGATAGGGTGTTTATCTTAATGGGGACTTTGGGGGTCCAGTAGTTGAGCCCATTCTGTTTTTGTGGCAGCACTGTTGTGGCAGGAGGCCTGTTATTAATGGGAGTCGTGGGTAGCTTGGGCACCATGCGGTTAGTGGTCCCTGGTCCAGAACCCACCTCATTTTCATTGTCTTTCTCCTCATCAGTCTTTTCTTCCTCGCTCTCCTCTTCTAACTTCCGTTTCTGGGCCGGTCGGGGGGCAATGGGGATTGGTTCCTTGGGTGGTGCTAAGAGGACAGGTGTGTTGACTTTGGGTGCAACTTTGACCATAGTGACGTTGCTGGTGGTTTCGACCTTGGTCTTTGGCACTGCAGAAGCACTGCTGCTCACAGTAGAGACAGCAGTTGATGAAACGACCTCCTTGGGCTTGATCGGAACTGGGGTAATTTTTTTCACCAAAGCAGGTTTGCCCAGCTCCTTGACAGGCTCTCTCTCTGTCTTAATGAGGGTGCGCACAATAGGAGTAGTTGTGATGCACCCAGTATTATTCGTTGGAGGCTTGTTGGAGAATATGGGTTTGGAAAGAGGCCAGGTAAATTTGATGAGAGGTTTGCCAACGGCTGCCAGGGTCCCGTCACTGATGAATCGGACCTCACCCTTCCGTTCCCTCGCCCTCATGTTCTGGAACCAAATCTGAACAACTTTCTTTGGAAGGTGGACCCACTCCGATATCTGTTCAAACTCGTGTTTCCCAGGGTTTGGGTCTTTGAAATAGCAGCCATATAGAATGTCAAGTTGTTCAGCTTGAATGATGGTCCTTGAACGCCGCATATCCCGATATCTTTTTCCTTTGGACTTCCTCTGATGCTGCTCCTGCTCCTTTTCCTTCTCTCTCTCCTTCTCTCGCTCCCTTTCCAATAGTGTGGCATTCATTTTCTCTGCCGCCCTCATGTATATACTCGACTTTGTCATGTTATTGCAGTTGACCAGACTCATACTGCTGTTGGAAGAGGACATGGAAGTAACAGGCTCAGGCTTCACTTGGACAACTACAAGACCTTTAGATGTGGGCCTCAGGCCAAGCCCATCCAGCAGCTGTCCCTTCTGTGCTGCAATTTTATCAGCCAGAGATGATGACGATGAAGTAGCAGATTTTGAATTATTTTTCCCCATGCTGAGATCTAGAGCAGACTCGCAGTCACCCCCATTTGACAGGTAATGAGAAATTTGGTTGTGGGAGGAGAGAGACTGCGAGAGAAGAGAGCTGGAGAAGCGCGTGATAGTTGGTGGATTAGGAAAAACTGGTAACTTGCTCCCATCTCCAATTACTGACGGAGTAAGGGAGAGGACATAGGGACTGAGGAACTGAGTAGAAAAGGGAGCAATGGACAGGGGAAGTGAGTGGAGGGCACTGGTTGGAATCTCATGATGGTCCAAAACATGGGACAGTGAGCTTGGAGGATCCCCTTGAGCCTCCAACTCTAGATCCACATCTGGGTCCTGTCTCTCCTTCTTCACCTCCACCTCATCCCGCTCAAACTCGCCCTTTCGTTTTTTCCTCTTTGCCCTCTGACCTCCTCCGCCCTCCTCATCCTCATACTCATCCTCTGCATCAGATAGAAACACAGTTGTGGAGCGCAAGACCTTTCCTCCAATTGACCCCTTATCACCATGGACCTCCCACTGTGCCTCATCTTTTGCAGGACTCTCAGGACTACCCCTCAATGACCCGTTCTGACTTTCCTCATCAGAAACAATGACAGAGGTGTACACCTCATTTTCTGAGTCAGAAGTAAGACAGGAATCTCCCTGCCCCTCCCTTCCCAAATCTCTCTGTCTGTGTTTCCCTCTCGTACTGGACAAATCTATTGCCTGACTACCTGAAGCTTCAGCATCATCCTCACCTTCTGCTATAATTAGTGAGCTTTCCTCATCATCATAGTCATTGTCAGAACCTTGGGCATGCCTTGGAAATCCTACCAAGCCTTGCAGATGATCCAACTCTGTTGCCCTCTGCCTCTGTTTTGCATGTCTGGCTTGACTCAACCATCTACGTACCTCTTCCTCAGAAAGCCCCACCTCTCTGCCCAGCGCCTCACAGTCCTCATGGGGAGGACTTGCAGCATCAGCCTCACTACGAGACTCAAAGAACGCCCAGAGAACCTCCGACTGGAACTCTGACAGAACTGGAAGGTCTGGGTGAATAGATCCCATTGAAGTACAATGGGATCGAGTTTGGTTGTTAGTTAAGGCATTTGTACTCGGGCTGGATTTTGGGGTGCCAAGAGAGCCACAAGGGCTCATGCCCGTTTGTGATTTTTGAGGGGTAGAATCAGGGCTAAGTGTAAGGTTTAAATTTACAGGGCTGAGGCTCGCATTGCTTGGAACAGATGCAGAAGGCGAGAGGTTCTTATTGCGGAGGCTCTTCTCTGTGCCCGCTGGGGAGAGATTGAGGCTAGCTGCTTTATCACCTTCCAGGTCCAACTGATTAGTCGAGCTTTCTCCATCTGTTGTGCTATCTTTATGTGCCTTCTCATTGTCTTCGTTATTCCCAACCTTCACTTTGCTTTCTATATTAGGACACTGTGAAGATTCTTTACTGTTCTCTTCCTTAATTTTCTCTGTTTTAATGTTCTCTGTAGAACAGTTGTTCCTGTCATTATTCTGATCCGAGACCTTCTCTGTAACTGCCTCTTCACTGTCCTGCTTTTCTTTATCGCTCCAACCCTTTATAGCCTGTGTTTGCTCTTCCGTGCAGGGCTGCACATTTGTTGAAACACCTGCAGAGGGCCACTGGCTCTGTAGGCTGTTTAGTCTTTGGGTTAGGAGGGCTTGCTGGGCTGTGGTGAGACCTACAAATGGCACACACTGGGTAAGGAGCTGGCCTTGCTGGTTCTCTTGGTGCTGCTGGGTTTGGGCTTGGAGCCCATTCAAGATCAAGGGCATGACCATTTGAGGCTGAGGCACGAGCTGAGGCACGGCAGCACCAGGAGCAGAACCGGCCGTGAATAAGGAGGGGAGGAGGGAGTGTGAGAGGGTGTTGGGACTAGAAGTTAGCAGGGTCAGAAAGGCTGAGACCGCCTGTGCTGAAGCCACAGGGGAGGTGAGGAGGGAAGGAGCCACTTGTGAAGTCTGAATCTGCTCTCCGTCTTTTGTAGTAGTCACCATCAATGTCCCCGGAGCAGCACAGTTGGTGGTGGTAACCAACTGGCTGGTCCCACTTCCAGATGTGGTCACCACAGTGTTCGAAACAGTGGCGGTGCTGCCTCCCAAACTTGCAGTGGCCACTGCACTGTTTGCAGCATTTGCAACAATTCCAGCATTTCTGCTGCGGGACTGGTGCAAGACAGATTTCATATGGCTCTCAAGGGTGATGGCATGATTGTAAGAGACTCGACATACAGCACACTGGTAGGGTTTGTTTGATATATATGGCCGAGACAGGACAGGAACTGAGGGAGTTTGGAGATCAGTTTCCCCCGCTTGTTTTGAAGAGCCTGTTGTCATCCTCTGAATATGGGATGCCGAGTTGTAATGAACGCTCAGGGCAGTTCTGCTAGGAAAAGTTTCCAGGCAGGCATTGCATTTGAACGACCGGGTGTTATTTTCAGCTGGCACACCATTTTTACCAACTGACTTTTCACTGGCGTCTGGGATTTCTGTGTTTTCAGTTGCATTTTGCTGTTTGGCTCCTGTGAGTTGATTTCCCTCCTTTTCTGGCTCTGGCTCAGCTTCACCTCCCTCCTGTTCCATTATGCTCTCTTCCTCCATCTCTTTGTCTCCAAGCGTCTGGGTAGCGTCTGAACTCTCTCTAGATTGGCAGGGGTCTGATCTGACGTCTTCAGTAGGCTTCAGTAGTGAAGATTCCGGATCTGATAAAATTAATACACATGTTTAACTTTTATGTTGTAATACAGGAAGAACAAACTGAGTATACATTTGCACATTCTACCAGTTTAACGGCTCCATCAACCATTGGCACCCATCCAACCCACATTAGTGGCAATTTTTTTAATTTCTTTGAATCCTCTTAAAAAAAAAACCTATGATTTTTGATTGACTTTTATAATGTGTGCAACACCATTTTAGTAAAATAAATCAAGTCTGGCTGGCTGAAAAAAAGGTCAGTAATTATACATTTAATAAATGTCACTACAAGATTGAAGAACAATGTGTGTTTAAATTAGGGCTGAGCGATATGGCCTTTTACCAATATCCTGATATTTTTAGGCCATGTCACGATACACAATATACAATATACATCAATATAGATCTCGATATTTTCCCTTAGCCTTGAATTAACACTTTGATGCATACAATCATGCCAGTATGATGATTCTACGTGTCTACATAAAAACATTGTTCATACTGCATTAATATATGCTAATTTCATGGATTAAAGCAAAAAAAAATCTTTTGGCTGAAATGTTTTTTCGAGCCGTAGCCAAGTCATATTCCCAATTTGTAATTTGTGAAACATGTTACAGGGCACATTTCTTGACATGTGCTAAAAAAACAAGATAAGAGTTACAGCCTCACCACACACCATGTTCTCTAATGCAGACATCACGTTTACATATTTGACCAACAGTGTTTTACCGGAGGATGATCTGAACATCTGTTCTATTCACACTTTTAAAATGTTTTTTGTCTTTTCAATGTAATTTTCAATCTATGAAATCAAACTGTGCCTTTTTTTTGCCAAGCTTCTCTCAAGATTTACTCTTTCAAATAATCAACCATCTAGGGAACCTTATTAGTACACTATTTTTCTACTTCTTCTTCTCATCAATAATAATAATAATAATAATAATAATAATAATAATAATAATAATAATAATAATAATAATAATATTATTATTATTATTATTATTATTATTATTATTATTATTAATAATAATGTTTAAAGTGAACCTCTTATGGTTTAACATAAAAATACATCATACAAACAGCAACTTTTGCAGCCTTGTCAGTCTGATGGCGAGTTATAACCTTTCTGTCATCACTAACATACTGTTAATAATCAAAGAAGCTCTGAGGCTTTACATTTGTTCTATATGTTATAATACAAGATTTCAGCATTGAGTTACAATCAGGCTACATTCATGATTTTGTACAGTCAAACTAACCAAAAACTTCTTATTGATTATTATAAAGTTTCAGGGCGTTCCTGTAACCATGGTAACTCACGGTGCCAGAGGGGAGGGAGAGAAGCTGAAGCCGTTTACACAGATACAGTGCAGACAAAGTCCAGACCATAGTTGTTATTTCACACATGTAGCACACAACAGGAGACTCTCCGTGTCAGACGAGTTCTCACGTGTTGACTAAACTCAAAAACAAATTGATAACATAGCAGCGCAACGAGTCCTTGCTAGCTAAGCAGCGAAACGTTAGCGCCGCTCCGTGTTTAGATCCCGCCCTGTGTGGGTCACTACACTGTCATTGGTCAGGCGCGCACACGCTGTTAACGATACCATTGGCTGTAGAGTGTGACAATCTGTCAATAATATCAGCCAACACTTGTTCTCCTCCGATCTACATCGATCTCATAAGTCGCCTCTGTGAAGTTTGAATGACGGAAATCCGTCGTAGCAACAGAAAACTTTAATCCATGCATACTTTACGTCCTCCCTCTTGTACCCAAACCACCGCCAGACAATGGATCCTGCGTTGTTTTTCTTGGGAATTAATTCTCCCTCCATTTTTCATAGCACCTGCTGCTGCCACTACCTGAGATCTCTGCTGCTACATGCTGCCGGGCGTATGACGGGCACGCATGACAGAATGTGATGTACGTAACTAGGTGCTTTTATTTTATCTCTCTGTGCGGAGAGAAGAGAGAGAGTGAGAAAAACCTGTAGTTCAGTGTCCGCGACTAAAAGCAACTGCGTGACAATTGAATGTGTACTCGAATATTCACGATATAGTCATTTTCTACATCCCACAGAGAACAAGCCGCGATACATCGAGTATATTCGATATATCGCCCAGCCCTAGTTTATATACAGTGTTTTCAATTAAAATAAAAAAAAGATTTTCAAACTCACCTGCAGACTTTAGAGCACCTTTTTCCTGTTGCCCTGCAATGGCAGCCTGTTTTAGACCGGCCTGTTAAAAGAAATGAAAGGAGAAGTCAGATAAATTTCCATTGCAAACTAAACTCCCCAACAGTTCCTTTCAGATGAGCTGAATGCTGTGTCGCTTTGGAGCAGCACAACATTTGGGCGTGACACATAGATGTGTGGTTATATTACACATAGCAACCCAGGCTAGCCTTTAATTTGCAAATTACCCTGAAGGCATAAATTAAGCTATCTTTGATCAATTCATCCACCAATAAAATTCCCTCTTTCTTAACACTTTACATACTAAATTGTCACGGATCCATTACAAATGGTGTGTTCACTGAGTGGTCACTTTGATGTCTCCTCAGCAAATACTTGTATATCTACATATTTGTTAACAGGTTAATCCAAAACAATAAAAAATTCAAACTGCCCAAATCATGAACTACAATGCTATAGTGCTGGGTTAATTTCCACAAAAGTGATGAAAACAGAAAACATCCTGAACAGTCAACTGACTAATAAAACTAGTAATTACTAATGTAAACAATGTTATCCAGTAAATACTCTTCTAAAAAGGTGTTATTCTTTGGATAAGATTGTTATCAAGAAATGTATGAAACCATTTATGTTTACACAGGAGTGTTAACATTATTTCCTTATTGTATTAAGTAGTTACATATAAAACTGTCAAAGGATTAACATGTGTGTTTAATAAAACATCCCAAGGAATATACTGTGTGCAACCTGACTAACTTTTTATGCATAGGTGACCAAACCAGTGGATTGATAAAGTTATCCATCTCAGGGTTTCCCTTATACATACATACATACATACATACATACATACATACAACAGGTTGGACAAAGCAACAGAAACAACGTATAATACTATAACTAAGCAGTGAATGGTCATTGGGTGAAGCTTATATGGGCTTTCAAGTTATCATTAGTCGTAGTCTACTTGTGACCACTGTTCCTTTATACTAATGTGGTTGTCAACTTTCCACATTGCATAATTCTGTTTGTTAGCAATGCCCTAAAAGTTCAGGGATCCACTCTCAGGCCAGTCAAGTTGAACCAACATCTTAAAAGAGTCACAAGATTCAGCAAATTTATATTTACTGCAGAGATACTGCATTACAAGATGTTTGATGTAAGCCCAACCCCTGTATGTCAGCCAGCAACAAGTGGGCTCATTAAACATTATGCACATAATTGAAGTACCACCCAAAGTAATCGAATCATATCCTTAAGAGTGTTTAACCTGTGTGGGGAAAAACCCAATGCATGCTCGGACACAGATAATGACACTGACAATCTTCTTAAAAAAAAATGTTTTACCATACTTACGATGTCGAGCAGTTTGTCGACACAAGATGGAAGTACGCTGTGTTGCTCAGTGAGATGTAGAGACAGGGAGGATCTGTCACTTTGTCTTGTTTGGCACAGGGGGCACAGCCATTCTGCCACCCCATTGCTCTCACTGCTCACTGTCTCTCCAGACTCCTCCTAACGACACAAAGGGATGTTAGAGAATCCTACTCTCTGGAGCCGCAATTATTTATCACAAATTCTAAATAAAGCATTTCCTCGAAAGAGGAAGAATGGAAAATTGTGATGTAAACACTGGCACCCACCAATACAAAAGCATATTTTTACTTGTTGGTAATGCACCTTAGCTTGATAAATGGTGTTGCTGTATTTAACCATCTGAACTCAATCAGAGGCCAGTCACCATATTCTTCAATCAGCACATGGTGTCCTTATGATAGTAGTGCTTTGATAGTGAAACTAATCCTAGATTAGCATTTCATTCTTTGAAGATTAAAACGTGACATCTTTACTCCATCAACAGAGTTTTGTAGGGACGTTTCGAACATTTTGTTTTTAATGGCTGTATCAACTTACACAAAAATGCAATTGTTTAGATAACACCTTTGTAATGTAAATGATTATCCATCTAATGCTTTCATTACATTTTAAATTGCACTCTCCAAATGGGTTCTAGATAAAAGATCCATTGTTTCATACCACTTTGCATTCGAGCCAACTTTCAACAGACTGATCTGATATCACATGTGCACATTAAATATATTAAATGCATATTTACACCCAATTATAAATATGCACTGGTTAACAATTTACAATGACTGCATTGTCTCTGGAATCCACTGATTTCCCTCCAGTTTTGACCAACAGCAGAAACATTAAATATGATCTGAGCTCATACTGCATGTGCCCAAGACGCATGATCAAGTAACTATTAGTCCCATGTTTTCAGGAAGTCAAACAAAAGACCACTAGTCTGGATTTTATTTATTTAGCACGCAGCAGCAAGCACTCATAAACCAAGATGCGACCAGCACAGCAATCCATGCCCATGAGGAGAAATACCAACACAGCTACAATCCTCACTTCCTCGTCATGCCAATTAGCAAGCTAGCAGGGTAATATGACCAGATAATATTTCGACAAGTCTAAATCTGCACTGTATATCATGTTTAAAGCCTCCTCGTCATGAGTTTCATAATTAAGAGCCGAGACATGACTACATTGACGTTTCTCTACTCGTAGTTGGCTAATTAACGAGAGGTCTAATTAGCTATGCCGAGCAGAGATGAATCAATTAGCTAGCAAGCTAGGTTGAGAAGCCCCCCTGTAACGTCGCATTACAGTCGTGTTTCTGGAAATGCTGGTTAGCGGTTAGTTTGCTGAAAATAACCCCGCAGTGATAACTACTCACTTCTCTCAAACTGCAAAAGACAGGGCAGGCGTCAGCATAATCTCGTTGCTTGCTCTCGGTTACGGCTGGACGGTCATTACATTAATAAACAAAAAAAAGGGGGGCTGAGCTAATAACAGTCGTGTCACTTCGCTAGCTAGCCTGTTAGCAGGCAGAGATAATTAACCGCTCCTCAAACTGTCTCCAACTGGCACGTCTCCGCTCACCACAAACTCTGCCTGGTCCAGGTGGGAACTGCAGCTCCGATACACCGACCGAGTTCAGCCAGGATAGAAAACACACTCGCCAGGCTTCCGATCAAAAACCTCGGCCTCGAGTTATTTCCTTACCCCTCTGATTGTGGGCTGCCAATCGGGCATCTAGTGTTGCACCGCCCGCCGCCTGCTGCTCAACAGCGCAAATTGAGGCCTAGCCGGACTAAAGCCATTTAATTAATGAACGTGGGCTCCGTTTACAGATGTGTTAGAAAACACTCGCACCCCCTCCTCCCTCGCCGCCCAGCAGACCCCCTTTTGACGCGTCCTAGCGCTCAAATCCATACCTTAAACACTCACGGTGCAACACATGGCCATTTAAACTATCATTTTAACAGCTTCCAGCCGTAATTGGCGAAGGGATTAAACGCAAAAAAGCGACTTGAAGCGGAGTACGTGCGCCGCGGTCGCCTCGACGATGGGGGTGGTGTAGGGAGAGCAGGCGAGAGAGACGAGAGAGGCAGGAAAAAAAGTTTGGGATTTAATGTTGGATTTCTATAAAGGATCGGATTAGTATGTGGCACAATCCGTCGTTCGCTCGATCTTCTACCAGTCGCAGGCCACTCTCGCCGCTCAAATCGGCACAATTAACCGATCGCGGATGACGTTTAATTAAGTTCGGGAGCAATTAGCTAATGCGTTTTTACCTGCATGGTCGCCGCTCCAGCACGCACACACACACACGCTTCCTCCGTGGCTCCTCAGAAGTGAAAAGTTTTCTTGCCTGCCCTCCCTCGCTCTCTCTCTCTCTCTCTCTCTCTCTCTCCCTCCCTCTCTCTCTCTCTCCCCTCGCTCCTGTTCTCCCCCTCCCTTCATTCGCCCTATCCCTCTCTCCTTCCCCTCTTCCCTTCCCTCTAGTAAACAGACCACAGCTCCCCCCAAGGCTGATTGCTGACATTCAGAAGGGACGGACATGGCTATCAAATCCCTTATGTAACCCCGCACATATTAGACATTATTAATGTATTTCGCAACGCCGATTACTTATTGAGCGATATAGATGATGGGAGAGAGAGAGAGAGAATGGGGGAACAAAAAGGCACGACAGATGATGTTCTCAAAGAAGTATGCCGATGCCTGGATTACACGGAATCCCCTTTAATATGAAACCCTCCCTCGTTTTTCACATTAAAGGTGAATAAGAAATGAGTCCCCATTCTGCCAACTTGGATTGTCACAAAGAGTGTGACGAGTTAATTAAGGCTGAATGACAGCGATGCGAGCGCGGAGGCTCCGCTCAGCGCCGCCCGCGTTAGATTATGACATATTTTCAATCAGATGATAGGTGTGGCGCACATCAACAGTCGAGTATGTGGAATAAATATTTATGAAGCGGAGGGGATTAAAACTGCACCATCTGCATGCCCCTGCGTTCCTGGGACAGGAAGTGATGTCCCTGAATACACTCATAGGTGTCTGCGACCGCGCCTGTGCAAAATAAAACTTCGCTGACGTGTGGGGGCTGCCCGGTTTCATCTGTCGCCCGGTTTTTCACGCCGAATTGCTTGGATTGAAGGACTTGACATGCGAAGGTGTGTAAGAGTGCAGTTCGCTGCGTAGATGTAGTTTTTTGAAAGTCTTTGGGTCAGTTTGGGTTTTTTTTTAAATGAAGTTCGTGCAGCCCTTTGATTATGCAGCAGTAGCTAAGGGCTGAGTGGCTCGACTCTGATTTTAATGACACAGGTGCGGCTGGGAGAGCTACTGCTGTATTACTTCATAATAATAGAGTGAGCACAACAATAACAGTTCAGTTTTGAGCATTTAAAGACAGTATTCCTAAAAATGATGATAACACCAAACGGAATTACCATGAAATTTACTACCAGGCTGAAATTTTGAGAAGCCTGTGCAAGTAGGTTAAATGCAGCAGTGGGAAGAGTGAGCAGATTTGTACTACTACAGAGCACAAGTCATGCATTCAAGATTTTACTCCAGTAAATGTACAGAATAAGGTTACATTTTTGTAGTCATATAGTACATAATTATGATGGTGATAATAATGATTGTTGTTGTTGTTGTTGTTGTATAAGATCGTTATTTCCAGTGCACTACTGTGTAAACTGTCTTTGAACATAGCAGATTGATGTGAAGCTAATTAATTATAAGTGATGTGTATACCTTTTTTGAATAGTTTTAATAATATTGGATTTTACTTTGTATATTTAAATGTTTTATGATATACACTAAAGGGGCACTATGTCGTTTTTGGAGAAGAAATCCAAACAAAAATTTTTAGCATGCACAATGCTAATGAAGTAATAATACAAACTTTTTTTTCTTCTATAACTGAACAAAGAAGCTGTCCTCAGAGGAAAATAAGGTCCAAAGAACACTCTTGGAAGCTAGGAAGGGGGCAGGGTCCGCCACATCTAAACAAAGAAAATCAGTATGAAATTGTGTTGCCTTTTTAAGGTCATTTTGGGGTTTTTTGTTTATATAGTTGTGGAAACTAAGAGAATGTGTTTATTTAGCTTATGAAGGCATACATAAAAAAGTCAATGAGAATCTTTTTCTTCAAAATGTTTCCCCAAAACTACATAGTGCACATTTAATCTGCAGAGTAAGAATAACTAAAGCTGCTAGATAAATAAAAAGTACAATCTATATTTGTCTCTGAAATGCAAAACTAATGTATCATGAAATGGATGTACTGAAAATTACTTGTGCATGCTGTCTTCATACTTGTTTTAAGTGTGCTATGAACCTTCCTCTGTGTCCTTGATAAAGTTATTATTATCGTATCATATATTATCTTAAGTACAGGTGCTTAAAAACTTTATTCACTGTGCAGTACCTCAATAAATGTACTTAATTAATATCCAGCATTGGTTCATTGTAACGATTAAAAAGTCTATAATAAGAGCTTTTAACAATTGATTTGACGTTGGAGTGATCTTAATGATCAATGATAAATTCTGTGGGGTTTTTTTTTCAATTAACATCAAAATAAACCCTTTGAATGTAGCTGGATGAGTAAACATTCGGTATTGTTGGTGTTGATCTCTGTTGGTGTCATTTCAGATGAGTGTGGAGGTGGAAAGAAAGTTTTTATGCAGTGCCGACACTCTGAAAACACTGGAGGAGATTGGGGGTAAGTGCTTCATTTGCCTTCTACACATTCACGCATGGGTAAATTTAGAATTGAGACATTTAACTGATGCTGTGATCCGCGTCAGCTCACACAAATGGTCACTGAAGGACTTGTACAACATTTAATGACACTAATTGCTGCGGTTGGTTCTGTAACTGTAGTGACACTGGCCATCTGTCTCTTGTTAATAATGAAGTTAAATTATCTGTGTCAGCCTCGTTAGATTTTTATATTTATTTACCAATTTGTGAAATCATCCGTCTCTCTTTCTCCCACTTTTTCTTTTCCTTTTTTTTTTTACTTGGCAGCGTGTGTGGGCCAGCGTCAGTTTCATGACCAGTACTTTGACACCCCCAAGTTTGGCCTCACTTTGAGAGACATGTGGCTGCGTAAACGTAAAGGATGCTGGGAGCTCAAGTGCCCAACAACAGTGGACGGCTCAGAGGAGACGAGTGGAGAGAAATCTAAAGCAGCAGGGCTGTGCACTCGCTACAAGGAGATAACCAATCTGCCTGAAATCCAGCTGAGAGTGAAAGAGGTCATAAAAGACGTTTGTGAGGACAGCGAGACAGGCGCCTCAGAGGAGGAAGAGGAGTCTTGGCTGAGCAAAATGAATCTGGTGTGCTTTGCAGAGTTCACAACAGAGCGGCGGTCGTTCACTTTACAGGAGGAGGGGGTGCAGATCGATCTCGACCAAGCTGACTTTGGTTACCACGTGGGAGAGATAGAGGTCCTGGTTCCAGATGGAGGAGATGTGCAGTCCGCCTTGGAGAAGATTGAAAGGACGGCTCAAAAGCTGGGTGAGCTCAAAGCTGTCGAACCCCATTATATAAATATAGCTTTTACTATCATGTACTCATCAAGTAGGATGTCAACTTGCCATTTTTTGACATGCTTTCCTCAAAAGTCATAGATGTTTGTTGTTCTTCCACACAGGTCTGACTGGAGATCAGCGGGTTGAAGGGAAAATTAATGTTTACCTAAGAAGAAAACACCCAGAACACTATGCAAAACTACTGAGTGAACATGTCCTGTAACTAAGACATATTATAGACTACATGATCTTCAACAGTTTCAGCTCAGTAGTTTTCAAGATGTACATTTTATCTTTAAAACTGAGGCTTTATTTATTAGAAAGTCTAGCTCTATAAAAATATTTAACATTAACTAATTTTAAAGACCTGGCGCTCTCAAGAGATGAACAGTGGCCTGGTGCTCGACAGCTGTTTTCATCTTCACTTGAACTTTTAGTGTCTGATGAACCACATGCAATGTTTCCGACAATTTGTATTATGGAGAGTGTGAAATAACTGTGAATACTGGAAATAAATGGAGTGCGATACTGTCAGTTCAACATTAATTGTGACTGTTTTGCACTGTGTTATTAAACAGACATATTAGACAATCACAAATGATGAGCAAGCAACCTGAGCACAGAATGAAGGTCCTGTGTCCCAGACACACCAAAGCAACATCAAAGAACAAGTGGGGACAAAGACAGACTGTTGCATCGCCTCCCATCACGCGTGTCTTGGCCGAAAAGCTGCACTTGAACACAGACAGCCAACTATGAGTTTGACTTCTGAGAAACACTGTCAATCAACTTTGACTCTGTGTGAGCACCAAGCTCATGTTATGAACACAGAGTCCCCTTACATCGCCTCTGTCAGGTTAGAATGCGGTCAGTCTCTGATTTCACACTGTTTTGCCAGCCTGGGTGCCAGCAGAGCTAATGCAGAAACACAGTCGATGGTGCCTGCTCAGGCCTGTTGGAGCTGACCAATCAGAGCAGACTGGGCTTTTCAAGCAGGGGGCTCTTAAAGAGACAGGCACTGAAATGCATTCAAACAGGATGAATAAAGGTACTGCAACAATGGACAGTATGAGTAAAATAATGTTTTTTTCGAACATTGAGGCATGTAAACATTTTCTTGTAGACACCAAAATAAAAGTACATTATGAACCAGAAAAAGAGACTTTTAAATCCAGGTCAAAAAGTGATAGTGAGTGCTTCATCCCTCCATCCAACTGAAGCATCATAGGAGATTATAGAATGAGCTATACCATAAAAAATAAGGCACAATCTGGTATTACCAAAGAAAATCTAATTTTCTGTTTTCAAAACAAGAGATGTATGTGTTATCATGACAAAACATTTATTATGGCGTAGACATTGTCTTGTTAAAGTGACTTAACCTTTTTTTACAATAACAACAGATGTTTTCTCATCATAATGAGATAAGTTAAAAGCGATGTTAGAAAAGAAATAGATGAGCGAAAGCACTAAATGAACTCTTGAGCAATATACTTTTAATTAGTATGCAGACAATTGTCTGCTCTGCAACTTGCAGCACAAATTCTTCCTCCAACATTCCTGCAGTACTGTGGCGACAACAATGCTGAGGGAGAGACTTGAAACAAAGGATGAATCACCGCGGTCACGCATCCGTCTTCATCTTCAATTTCAGGCGGTGACCAATCAGTCGGAGGTGATGGAGGAGGCATCTGAGAGGTTGAAATCAGCCCTTCTTTGGACTGTTCTGCTGGTCTCGTCTCTACTGACCAACACCAGCACCTGTTGTGGGCGGCTTTTTCTGGACACCTGCGATCCACACACGGAACAACAGATTTTATTCAGTTTCAAAGAAAGTAATAGAAGGGTTAATATGTTCAAACAGAGAGGAATCAACAGTATTTTGAGAGAACACACACACCAAGGCTTCTCCTGTATATCAGTCTTCATTCTGACAGCTGGGTCCACACAGTCCTGGTCACAGGAAGACTACACTGACAAGCCACATCTGCTCTTTTTGAACATAATGCAGCTGCCCCCCTCAAAAATAGCACATTCATTAAAGTTACAACATGAAGCCTGAATGAATAGACCTATAGATGTTAAGAGTAGGATATTTCAACAACTTTAGCCTTTTGGGACCACATCATATGCACCTTTTATACCAAGCCTAGGTCTACCCTTTTAATATTTCATTATCACTGGATGCATGTCTAATATAGAAGGCAATACAATACAGCCTTCATATAGAACGCAAATAAAGACTAGATAAACTACTTACAAAAAGTTAACAGTGTCATTGGTTAAATTCAACCATCAATCTCCCCCCTTCCTTTGCATCTCTTTTCACACCACAGCTGTTCCAATCATCTGCACCCTCGAGTGGTTGCAAGTGTTGCACAACTTATGTTGCTAACGCTAGCAAGCTAAAGATAACATTTCTTATGCTAGCTAATGTTTCGTTGTTTAATGCCGGCTAACGCTAAGACAAAATTAACATATTGGCTTTCATAAATGGAATCACGATTAATGTACAAAAAAAAAACCTCTTTAATGTTAAAGTAATTAAAAATATATAATGTAAAATGAGTGATTGCATACATAACGATTAAGGGGCTGAATACTTTTTATAGGCACAGCGTGTATGGCAGTGCTCATCAATCTTGGTCCTGGGGGCTCCCTGCGATGCATGTTTTAGATCCAACCCTCGTGTTAGTGACATCATCTTGCTGAACGTTCACCTAAACCCTTAGCTTAAACATTGCAGAGGTGGTCCGGTATTAACAGTTCACAAAACTAACGACATATCCTTTCACATTACTGCAGTTGTCAATATGGCTGGATTTATTGTGATGTTCACCATTGTTGATACTTTTTCTGAGTCAAGGCGACGGTCATGTTGGTGTTGATGATAAATGCTGAGCCAGACGATGTAGTTCACACAAACAACATGAATGTGTGTCGGTACCTGTAGGGATGTGAGTACTACTTAGGCCTAAGCAGATGTTGACTCCAACAGCCTGTCTGCAAGCTGTTGTCAACTAACACTCTGAAAAGGCAACACACCTTCAGGCAGTGAGCTGCTGAGAGAACATTGTTTCTTCAGAAACTTCGGCCAATAAAATAAACACTTAGGTGCTTTAGCCCTGTTGGGTTCCCAGGATAAATGCATGACATTGCATCAGGCTTCAGAATCAACTTTTTGGCAAATCCCATGGACTGCTTGGCAGAAATCCACGAAACATTCCTTGCTAAAACGTTCACAGCAAATATGGACTCCCACTGCATTTGAGGGTCTGCTTAAGTGCTGTCTATATATAGAAAAAACAAAAGAAATAAAAGTCGATAGACTTTTATTTCTTGTTTTTTCTGTTTCAGCTCAGGATTCCTAGGCAAATAGTGCATGGAAGCTCCAGGCTTTGGTGTGCATCCAAAAACAGCACAGTCAGACATATTAACAGAAATGGACTCTCCACCACTCCTCCCACTGGAAATGCTTTCACTTTCATGCACCTTTTCTGTGCTGGAAGTCTCAGATTTTCACATTGACACTTGTTTAATATCCATGAACAATGATGCATACTGAGTCATGATTGGCTTCAGGTTTATGATGTCACAAACGTCTGCATGCGGACATCTCACCTTAATTTTCAACAACAGACAAACTCCTCCATGAGCAATGGTGTTGGTCTATTAATCTTAATAGTTAAGGGTTAGCGATGCTGGTTGTTTCATCAACACTGTTGAAAAGCTGTAATGGAACTAAACATGGGCTGATTTACAGCACTGACTTGTTGCGACTTGTACATGGTTGCGCTTTTCAATTGAAAATGTGTTACTGTACACAGAGGGGACCGCATCAGCTGTTAGTAAGAGAGAACAAAAGATCAAGGTTAAAAAAACCACAAAACCTATCCAACCGGTTTCTTATATGAACTGACGTGAAAATAACAGGGGATTTCTTTTTAGTAATTTATGTACTGGGTTTTGGAATGTAAAACTACAATTTCAAATAATCATTGCTTCTGTTTACAACAGGGCCATTGACACTGCAGAGTTGACCCTTTGATACCAGTCATACTAGCTCTTGGCTGAATATCAATATTGCTTCTACAATGCTATTTTAGCCCATTTTCAAACTGGTCCTATGTTTAGATCATTTTGTGGGAGATATCCCCACAAACTCTGGACTAACACTGCTCTGGAGCAGGGCCAGCTATCCCTTGGCTAAAATCGGAGTTAGGCCACTAAAGAATATACCAGGATTGTGCCAGTGTGACTGCTTTCTTAGGCCTGGACTAAGAAGGTTGTAAGAATGCTTATAGCCCAGAAGTAAGTGTGGTGTAAACCCAAACAGTTTGAGAAGTGAACCAAATTGCATTTAAAACGATAACAGGAGCAAGCGTCACTCTCTATGGGGTCCTGAAGCATTTGTGAAGAGGCCCCTCATATTTAATTTATTATTAAGCTGACATACAGTGTATTCCAAAGGATGGAGAGAGAAATTTAAAGTTCTTTAAATGACTTCAAATGGCACACATTGAATCTAGGGCTCAGGGCCCTGGAAATCCAGCCTGGTATGTCGGAGAAACTGTGGCTCATTAGATCGTTGTGTAGGAGCTAAAAAAATTGAGATATATGTCAAACATTTACAGATTATGAGATTATGGAACGCTGAGCACAGATCAAATGCCTCAAATGCCCCCGTCCCACAAAGCACAAGCCTTTACACATGAAGATAGCCTGATGTCTTTAACTTCTGGCATCCTCCAAGTAAAAAGGGGAAGGCTTTTCTAGTATCATCACTCAAACTTCTGCTCTGGGGGTTTATTTAGTAAACCACACATGATGCCAAATGATTACCAAGCACAATGATCTCTTAATACATACTGTCAAGTAAAGCGATGAGCTGGGCAGATGTTGTTTACAGAGTAATCAAAGATAATTAGCAAAACGAAGAGTTATAAACCCACCAAAATGCATTAATCTATTGGATGCACCATGGCATGTTTTCATCTCTTAAACTATAAACTTTCATTGACTTCTTAATATTGTAATGCTGCACATCCCGGATCATCGTCCTATGTCGGCTTCGATGGATTATTCCTCGTTTCTTTTTGTTTTGTTTTGGTTGATCTTCTTTTTCGGTTGATCTTCTTTTAGATTCAGTACTTTCTGTACTGGCTGTGTTAATGTAGGCTCCATGAGTTACTATCCTGGCTGCTGTCTGGAGGTGCTGATCACGTGACGGCGAAAGGGCAGGGGCACGCGCAGGGTTTTTTCACACTTTTGTAAACAACATGGCGATTCACGGACTGGCCCTGCTGCTAGCCGACTGAACAAACACTGTGCTGTCAAACCTTTTGCTTCTTTGTGCGGTGAACGTCACACGCTGGACCCAGTTGAAGTCACCCGTCGGGCAAATTGTTAACTTCGTGCCGACACGACAACGAGCTGGACTGACGAGCTGTCAAGAAGACCGTTTGACAGTCAAACGGTAAGTCGTTAGCATTTGCAGCTAGCTAGCTCAACAAAACCATCCTCTTTATCTTGATCACGATAAGCTTACCTATGGGGCAAACATGCTGTTCGGTTTCTGTGCCGACCACGTCATTTGTCAATCCGAGAAAGTGGAAGTACAGTGGCTAGAGCAAATAACTCGACATAATATCGGTTTAGCTAATGCAGGTGTGTGTTTTTAGCCATTGTTACCATACTTCTGTTTTCACATTTCCCCTCTAGATCACTTCACACACACACACACACACACACACACACACACACTCTCTCTCTCTCTCTTTCTCTCTCTCTCTCACGCACTGTATTTGTGTTCACCTGGTTTCCGCCAGGTGAACAAATCTAATACTGTCATTTAATGTCAAATTATTCTCCCTGCCAGGCCCTCTTCAGTCTATGGGCTCTCAGTCCAGTTCTGGGATGTCTGGTGGAAGGGGCTCTTCCAGTGGCAACCCAGCTGAGCAGTCTGATCCAGCAGAACCGAACCAGAGCAGCAGCAGCAGCAGCAGCAGCAGTAGTAGCAGCAGCCGAGGCCGCAGGACGGCTGACAGGCAGCAAGGAGACAGACAGCCGGCATCAGAGGAGGACGTTGACTTAGCTGAAGTGCTGGCTTACCTACTGAGGAGGTGAATGGAGAGTTTAAACTTGCACTGGCATTGATGTTAACACACCAACAACAACAACATGCGCACTCTGCACTTCTGAACCCAGTTTGGTGCAACCGAAAGGAGACGAAATCCAAATGTGTTGCACATCAAAGATTAACACCGTTTTTGCAGTGCAGTGCAATACAATAGCTGTATATCATCTTACAGAAATGTACTTTCATTTCAATGTTTCTGGTCATTTAGTTTATACGGTATGAATGTTGCGCTTGAGTGAGAGTCATTACACAAGGCATCTACACAGCATCAACTCATCACTTCAAATTTTATTAGGACGTAGTGCATTGATTGTATCCAATTGAGATTTTTACGTTAGACACCACCCCCTACACCCTGTACCACTACAAAACACGAAAAAATATGCCCCGGTTTTGCCAGTCAAACTCTTGAATGGGAGATGACAAGATTAACATGCAGCATTTAATCACACAAGGAATTAGAGTAATGTTTATTTGAATACATGCGTACAGGAAACAGCAGAACAACCAAGTGTGCGCCCTTGAACACGCTACAGATACAGTTGCGAAGAGAGGTATAATTGCAAGGTGTTTTAACTACTTAGTGAATGGATCAGACAAATGTTTTGTGTTTGTGTGTATGTGAGCAGCCTGTAACCAGAGACACAATGGAGAAATATGGGATGTGTGTGTGCTGTGCACAGTCAGCGACACAGCTGCTAAGTGTTTACTATGGGTCTACATCAGTCATCACTTCTGCATTACCAGATCTGATATTCAGCGATTTTCTGATTATTATTGTTTTTTTATTCAATTGCTGATAAAGTGAAATTCTTTGGCTCAGATGTAGCCTGCAATCTGCAAAGTAACTAGTTACCTAAGCTATCAAATACATAGTGGAAGTGGAAAAGTATCAAGACTTACTGCTGCCTTAAACTTCGATGACAGATGCTTCATTCAGCTGGGAGTGTGACTACAGAGTTAACTTCATGATGGCGTTGGACCATGGAGGCTCCAGTTTGCAAAAGACCCTCAGAAAAGAATCAACACTTGTCACATCTTTATTATGTGACAGTTTATTAGATACTCAAAGTAGAGGGATAGCTTACAGTGTTATTCCCTCCCTGCCAAGAGAGCAAATAAGTGAAACATCACATTACATTCCAGTCTTACTAGAGTGGGGGTTGGGAGTTTCCCATCCCTATTCCAGGTTGATTTTAATTCAGTTATAGTTGCTGGGAATTTTTCGAATAACACCAAAAAACCACAACTAACAGAATAGTTTTCAGCACTTGGATCTGATCCATGACAGTGGCTTCCAGCGATAACACAGCAAGAGGAGTCAGAAGTAGAAAGAACGAGGATCTGGAAGACTTGAAATGAATAAGTAGCACTCTCATTTCTCACTTCAGTTAACATTTAACCACTCTGGAGCAAGCTGCTGATCCCCCATCTGTTACAGTGGAGCCGCACCGTGAAAAAACAGAAGACTGTTGCTTTACCCGCAGCCCAATAGTCTTTGTGCAGGCAGGTGTCTCACCATTGGGCTATAGAGCTGCAGCTTTGTTTTCTGAATGAGTATTTCAAGTGTTATTACATTAAGATGTCTGTTCCACTGTTCCTTGTTATTCTGTTATTTTTTTTGTTTTAGCTACTTTTTGTTTTTTTGTTTTGTCTCTAGGTACAGTCTTTGCTGTAGAGGGTTGAATTGATTTGATCATGTTGTATTAACATTTAGACCAATTGGTCCTTGGGCTGATGTGAGTTTGTGTGTGCAGGGGCCAGGTCAGACTGGTCCATGGCAGTGGAGCCACAGGGCTGCAGCTGGTCCAGTCATACTCTGACTCTGATGAGGACAGCGACGGAGCCTGGGAGGGTCGGCTGGGCGACCGCTACAATCCACCAGGTAACCTCAACCCCAAACACTTTTCACTGCATATTATACTATATTATAACTATATTTTATCTCACTTTAAAGTATTATAGAGCCCCTCGCCATCACTCCTCTGCCTAAAACATACAGTTTTAACAGTCACACACATTTGAAAGCTTATGATGGTCAGTTTCAACTAAAACATTAACTTAAATGTAAAAGGGAGACATTTAAATATTTTGTACAACAAATTAAACTATAAAGCTCTCAAAAACTAAGTTAACAACTAACAGTTTGATTTTGATTGTGAGTTCTGTGTTTCTTGTCGTCCTCAGTATCATTTGATATCAGAAAACAAAGTTATGTTTGATGAGTGGTCATTCAAATATTAAAATTGACTACAATGACTGCATTTACATGCACACTAACATTCCTCTATTTTTACCAAACTTGATACGGCTCATGTCAGCCTGTTCCATTAAGATATACGAAATTAGCCCTTATTCCAAATCTAAAATTTTCCTATTAAGACGATAGATACGGGCGATATGCTGTTAGGAGCATTTTTTGGAAATGTATACACTAAAATTTGAATATGCATCTAAAATGGGGTTTTTACAGCAGTAAAAAGGAAACAGACACACTGTCTGTTTCCTGTTTACGGTCAGCTCTGTGTGTCGTCATGGATACTTTGGGATACACAAACCAATGAGTCAGCATTTTGCAAAGCTGGGGTAGAGGCACATGCCCCAAAGAAAAGCCCCCATTTCTGTTCTCAGGGAGAAACATACCCACTTCCACTTTTAAACATTATGAAAGACTTGGATATGATCAGGTTTTAGGCATGCACAAATATTGCAATGCTGATATTTTCGAGAAGATGTTGGAAGCAATGAAAAAAGAGAGGTTGTGCTCGCATGGTCAGTCAAGTCTGCCACCGGTGAAATACCAAGAAAATAATTTTATTTTGACTCAAAAGAATTTAAATGGTATAAATCGCTCCAGCTGTGAAATACCTACGACACCAGACATGACGTGTTATTGTACATTAATCGGAGTATGCGCAGCTGCACGTAAACAGGAATTTTAGAAGAATATTTATTTTATGAGCCATGTGAATGGTTTAGTAGGAATTGTAGAAAAGACCAACATTCTATTCCCATAAATATGACTGTTGAATCAGAATGAAATGTATATAACAAGGTGCAAAAGTTTGATTTGTGTGTGTTACCTTTCAAGTGGACACTCAACCCGACACGAATGAGGTGGACCGGAGTGAGATCAGGACTCAGATCCTTCTGGCCACGGCGTCCTCCGCACAGAAAGGCCGACACAGTTTCACCCACATGCTAACAGAGGTCAGACCACAGAGAAAGCATAAAACTGGTACCAGAGTCCATGCTTGAATGTAATTCGCAGATTTCCAAGATGATGATGATGATTTGTTTTCATTCGTTTCTTTCAGTTTTACAAGACAGTTTGAAACAATTAAGAGTGCTTCTTTAGCATAACAAGATTTCAACTCGATTTTTTTCCGTATTTTCTTGAGATGACTTAAGTAACTACTTTGTTTGTGATGGCTAGTTTAATTACTGATTGTTTCTCACCAGTTTGATGTCCCTTCTCTGATGAACTCTTCTCTGTTTAGAGGGAACAAGGCAGATGTAGAGGCTCCAGTTTTTCCCATGGAGAGTGCAGTCGTATCCGCACACAGTAAGTGTTCTTAAAACTCTACACATTTCCAATATTTCACTACAGCTACCACAAGGAGACACGGAGACTGAATGTGAATCAGTTAGATCACAAAAATGGCACATTATGATCTTTTTCATGTGACTGGGCTATACTTTTTGTTAAAATCTACAACGTGACAAGATGTTTACTCACACTGTCTGTAAGTGTCAAATGATATTCACCCTGGTTCCTTTGTAGTTTTCTGCCAAACCATGTATCCCACAAGGATACATACCTGCAGAAAGCCTTCTGTGGAGTGTACAGTGAGGAGGGCAACATGTTTCTCTCCGCCTGCCAAGGTAAATAACCCCAAGATCCAAGATGACAACCCAGAGGAATTGAATCAGATCTGATTAGTCTTATAGTCATATAGTCACAGATAGTTGTCATATTCATTTGTTTCAGGTATTTTAAAAAAATGAGTCCTTTTGATTATTTAAAAAAAACAAAACTTTTTCTGTTGTTCGCTTTAGATCAGAACATCCGCTTGTACGACACAACCAGGGGGCGCTTTCACCTACGGCGAACAGTGAAGGCTCGTGATGTGGGCTGGAGCGTGCTGGACGTTTGCTTCACCCCTGACGCACAACACGTGCTCTACTCCAGCTGGTCTGACTACAGTAAGGCTAGGGGACCTGTAAGATCATCATCAGTCGATGATGCTAATTAGTGACGTGTTTTGTTTGCAAGAGTCATGGCTTGGACAGCTAGTGATCCCCCAAGAAGCATCCATACCATCCATATGTGGCTTTTACTAGAGATGCACCGATCGATCGGCAACCGATTGCAATCGGCCGATATTGGTTTTGATCAGAGTTCTCAAAATACATAAAATCAGGCCGATCAGATGACGTTTCAATATAGAGACAGTGCATTGACTGCATGCAGGGAGGGAATTTCATGGCTGCCGTTGCCCCGCACTTTGCTGATGCCCCGTGAAAAAAAAACTCATCGTACAGCCACAGTGGCCTCTGTGCCCCTGGCCTGGTCAGCGTAGCGGGCTTGCCTTTAATTACAGCCACCTGAGTGCACAGTAGTCACTCACAGTAACTTCAGTGAGTTTGCGGTTTGCGCAGGTGGAGTCTCATCATCAAGATGATCTCACGTGAAAGCCTCTCAAACAGCAGCAGCGTCTCAAAACAGAAGAACGAAACTTAAAGTACAGTGAGCGAGTGCAGCCGGTTTTGACATGATACGTAACTGACTTATGTGGTAGGATTTAGTTTGGTAAAGTTGGAAATATATTCACAGATTCGAACTTCCCGGATCAATAACTCATAAGTGAAACCTTGTTAAAACACAAACCATGGCTCTTTTCTACCGTAGTAAGGAAGACAACAAGCTACAACCGTATGTTAATCAAAACGAGCGTCTGGGCATTAACTCTGGTCTGTATGGTCAGCCGGCTGTGAGATGAGGGCGCAGGGACCGTCTACAAAGTGCAGCACTGAAAAGAGAAACTACAAAAAATTCAATAACTTCACTATTATTCAGAGTGTAGTGTCGCCAAAATCACTCCACACATCAGTGGTCTCCTGCTGGTTATTCTACAATTTTTTGTTTGGAAAAAATGTGCTTTGCCATAATTTTGGGGAATTTCTATTGGGAGAAATATTCAATAACATTAATATTCAGTGTGGTGTCACAAAACTCACCTCTCCCTAACCCTACTTAACAAAAACTACTTTCCAATGTAACTTTAACTTGATTTTGGTATTAAATAAATGTTTTAATACGTAATCCATGTCTTATTATAAATTAGGATGTTATGGTATCAGTCTGAAAGGTAAATCAACACATTTTACTCAGTGGCCTTTGTGTCCTGTCATGTGGCCTTGGTGCCCCTGAAAAAAAAAGTGCAGGCCAAATGGACTTGACCCTAAAATGACAAAATTCACATCCTGACTGCATTCCCACTAGTACGCTACAGTTACTCTATGTAAGCTGAGTCCAAGTTGTCTCTAAGAGAGTCTCTAGAATGTGAAATATTGCACATTGCCTCAGCCTGCAATAAAACGGTGGTCAATTCATGATACTTTGTCATCTCCTAATTTTTATACTTAAGGCAAGGCAAGTTTATTTGTATAGCACAATTCAGACACAAGGCAACTCAAAGTGCTTTACAGGCACACACAAATTACATTAAAAGACAAACATTTCATTTAAAAGACATTAAAAAAAAACAAAAAAAAAAACTCAGAGTAATAATGCAGTTCAAAGACTTGAATTGCTTCAGTTAAAAGCAGTGGCAAAAAGAAATGTTTTAAGTCTTGATTTAAAAGAGGTGAGTGTTGGAGCAGACCTGCAATTTTCAGGGCAATTTTTTAATAATAAAATGTCAATGTTGTGTAAAAACAATCATTAATTAAATATATGAAAGTTATACAAGACAATAATATAGAAGAATTTATGGATTTGACGCTGTGATCGGTGAACGGCAATATCGGGATCGGCAGGTACTGCTTTCGGTGATCGGTGATCGGCCCCAAAAATCCTGATCGGTGCATCTCTAGCTTTTACTGATGATGCAGTAACTCTTGTCCCTGTTACGTAAGCATGTTGCAGTGAGCTGAGCTACAGTGCCAAGAAAACAAATGTTGAAAACACAATAGGCTAAAGTAGGGCTGGACAGTGTGGCCTTAGTATACTATTGTGATATTTTTTAGACAGTATAGAGTACATATGTTGATATTTTGAATACTCCTCACTCATAAATGCTATGACTGTGTGTCAAAATCAAATATCACAATATTATAGACTAAATACCTTCATATTGATTTCAGGTCGATAGGGATGACAATTGGTACTTGTAGTGTTAATATTAACTCATTAATTATATACGTTTTTTTGTTCACTCTGGTAAGGGCCCATGTCCACATAATGTGTTTTTCTGAGCACCACCGTAATTTTTTTTCACTTGTTCCTGATGAGAGAGTGTGGCATCTTTTTTCAGAGTTTCTAGTTAAAAATCTCAACTTTTCTAGAAAGGTACTGGGGTCGTCACTATTTCGCTTTTTCAGAAAAAAACAATAGTATAATTGATCAAGTGGGACTCGTCAACTGTCAGCCTGGTTACCAAGATAAGGAGGAGAATCTTGTTCCGGTCGTGTTGTTCTATCCTGAGCTTTATCAGACAGAAAAGGCAATTTATTTGACGCACATCATGCACAGTCCGTACACTGAGTGTTGTGCTTCTTTCTCCACCAGTTGTAAGCTGTGTAGTCCACCCTCTGTTGCCATAGTGTTAGCTAATGTCAATCAAAACCAGTGTGTAGCCTCTTTTCTCTCACAGCACAAGCGCTTCAAACCAGCACTCTCAAGTGCACTGCCAGCACTTTTCTGCTGGAGAAACATATAAAGTGGACAGGGGCCCTGAGGTCAGAGAATGACTGTATTGTACTGTAATGCAGCCTTCAAAATCACAAACAGTGTTACACTTGTGTCATACCAAGATACAACAATATTCCAAATCTTAGACGATAAATAGTCTCATATTACGATAAATGATATATTGTTGATATTAAGATAGTGAAGCAGAAACGGTTGCAAAACAACCAAGAAACTAAATCAGGACTACCAAAAAGACACAAAGTCAGAGTGAGCACGACCAACAGCCCCCCCACTTCAGAAGCCTCTTTCTTCTGATGCTGGCACAGGAGCTTTCAACTAAGCTTCATTACCAGGCCAGGTGCACCTCATTGAGCAATTAGATGTAGTACACCTGGGCAGAGAGAGAGAGAGGACAGGAGGGGGGGAAAAGGACGAGCAGATTAAGCTGTATCACATTTAATTTGCACATCGCATGTGACTGTCTGAATTGTGAAACGCATGCACTATATGCTGCTCTGAAAAATGCCCATTATAGAAAAAAAATAAAAGTAATGTCCGTGGCTTGTAAACCTCTTTCTGCCAACAATTCCACAACGCTACAGCATGTGTCACATTTTATAGATGCAATAAAATCATGTCATTTGCACCAACACCTGTCAGCGATGACGCTGATGATTCATGAATGTGTGAAATCTCTTACAGCTCAAGATGGAGTGAATTACTGTGTTTCTTCTAAAATGAGGATTTCTGAAGTTTTCGTCGGTAGCCAATGTCAAACTAAAGCTAGAACGACTTCTCTTTTCTGTTGTAGCCCAGCAGATCAAAGCTGTGGTTTTCAGCATCAGAAAAGCATTTGCAGCATGACTGTTAATACATGGTTGTGCTCTCCCAGTACGTGTTCTTAAAATGTGTTGTTTGTATTCAGATGTTGTCTCTCTCTCTCTGTGTGTGTCTTCCCCACAGTTCATTTGTGCAGTATAGATGGAGACAGTGAAAACCACACCGCCCTGGACCTCAAGTTAGTGTTTCCCTCATAGTAACTTATAGCATTACGGAGCAGGTAATCTGTCATTCCCTACAGGCCGGCCCTCCTCTCCCTTCATTACCACCTGGATGAATGATGCTGTCAGAACTTGTCACCTCAACATTCATCCTCTCGCTCTTTGTGTGTGTGTGTGTGTGTGTGTGTGTGTGTGTGTGTGTGTGTGTGTGTGTGTGTGTTGTGCGCGTGTGTGCGTGCGTTTGCTAATTGGAGAGCTCATTATTTCAACAAAGCGCTGCCATTACACTCACACCACTTCTAACAATAGCATTGTTTAAGAGTTGATGGTGCCTTCATCAAGCTTTTTTGGTGTGGGATGACATGCAGTAGACAGTGTAGTTGTGATTCAATATCGGTGCCGATGCTGTAGTGTTAACCTGCGTGCATGTGTGTGTGTGTGCTTTGTAGTCCAGATGAGAGGAGGTTCTGTGTGTTCTCACTGGCTGCGTCCACAGATGGCAATGAGATCCTGGGAGGGTGAGTACAATTTGCTCTTATGTTTCAAGGCAGTGGCTGACAGAGTTGAAACCAGGACTGAAGTCTCTTTTGGAAATGTGGAATTAAGCAGCTCTTATTTTTCTGCCGATTGTTCGAGGTAGATTTTTTTGTATTGTTAAAGACAAGACACCTATGTCTAATAAAAAAGGATGATTGAATCAGTTAAATTTAAACCTTGAATGCGAATGTGTTCATTCTCTCTCTTCTCTCCTCTCAGAGCAAACGATGGCTGCCTGTACGTTTTTGATCTTGAGCAGAATAAGCGAACGTTGAAGGTCAGTGTGTCAGCGTGCATTTGCTCTTTTCGCTCGTGGGTCTGCTTGTACCTCTTTCTGAGTCGCGTCCACCTCTTGTGCCTCATTTTGTGATCAAGGTGAGCCAGACATTAGCAGACCTGAAGGTGTGCCGGCTCACATAAAATTTTACACCACCCTGCCGTCTGAAAAGTAGCAGTCTAGCTCAACCCTGCAGCGGGACAGGGGGGTTAACCCTCCTCCCTCCCTCTTCCCACAACCCCCCTCTGCGTAGAAGTCAGTAGCTGGCCTCTACCATCTGCTTCATCACTGTCTTCTGCTCTTTTTCACTCTGTCCGTTTCATTACCTCTGCGTCAGTGTGTCTGACCTTGTTCCTTTTCCCCATTTTTCTGCCCAGGATAAGTCTGAAGGTGGTCTATGTTTTTCTTATTCTTAATAAATCCTATGAAAAGACTGAAACAAACGTTAAACTGATCCTGCGTACAGATAACGCCTGTGGCCAGAGTCTCATTTATGTTATTCTTCAGCTCCACTGTTGTCCAAAAACTACTAAAAACTGACCAGTGAGCCACTTTGGTAGACTGGGTGACATGTTCCTTTTTGACAGTAGATGACATTGGAGTTGCAGTTTATTTTGAGTGGATCTCATACACACAGTTCTGCTGCTGTAAATAACCTCTAGGGCACCAAGATAGTCCTCAAATGCTTTATTTACTTTTGTTTTAGTCATGTTACAAAAAAAAGTGCCGTTTTAGCAAATTATTTAGCATTTTTGAAAACGAAAGATGACCTGTGTGCTTGTTTGTTTATGTTTTACTCATGTCTTCAATAGAGCTGCAAATATTAGTTGATTAACCAATTAATCAATTGAAAGAAAATTAAATGTCAACTGTTTTGATCATTGATGAATTATTTTTATCATTAAAATCATCATTAAGCAATACAGTCATAAACATTTTCTTGATCCAGCTTCTTAACTGAGCAGTATGTAAGAATTGGCCACAAGTCAAATTGATACGCAAAACAAAAATCAAGCAGCCTATCAGCAGAGTAACTGCAAACTGCTGCTAACTGTAGCTGATGTTAGCACAGGGGCTGTGGACCGAGAGGAGCCAGTGCTGAGATATGGATAGGATGGTTACGTCAGTGGATATCTGTGCAACACAACAAATCAACATTATAATGTCAAAATTGCTTTTCATTAACATTCTGTCGATAATTTGATTTATAAAGGTTTTCAACTAAAATTCTTACATGGTACCCCTTCAAATGTAAAGATATACTGCTTTTCTTTGTTATTTATAGAATGTTTGGCTTTTGGACCGTATGTTGTACAAAAGAAGCACATTTAAAAACATTACTTTGGGCTCTAGGAAAATTTGGTTTTGGTCTTTTCATAGGATTTGTTGAAAATAACAGAACAAGACAGCTGGCAGTTCTGTAAGGCTGTGCTGAGGCCCAGCAGTGCTTTTAGCTAAATGCTAACATGCATGCAACCATGCTCGCAACAATGAGGCTCATATGCTGATTTCTAGCAAGTGCAGTCATTTTATGATGTTCAACATCTTAATTTTCAACTTATTTTTATTATTGGTGTTAATTGAAGGGCAAGTGAGACTGATGGCAACATCATAGTTTTGCAGGTATTTGATCCCAAATCAAAGGTCTGACCAAATAAAACATTTGACCTGGTGCCTATAGATAAAACGATAGTAGAACATTTTGATTACAATTCATCCTGAGGGCCACATGAATGTCTGGGGCAGATATTTCAGTCTGGACAAAAGAGGGACTTACTGACGTCACTATCTCAGGTGCCAGCACGGCTCATAAAGAGTATCGCCATCTTCACTCTTTATTAATATGGAACAATTAACTACATTTCTGTAAACTACACTAAAGTTGCATGTTTTTTTTTTCTAGTCTATTATTTTTATATTTCATTTCATGATAATGAAGAGACCAGACTATCTCTGTCAGTGTGTTATTTTTATAGTTTTAATGGCAGAATGTGTCATCATGTGTCACAAAATCTCTGACCAAGGTATACAGTAGCTGAGTTAAAACATACATCCTGTCACACACGATGTAATTGTACAGTGACAATGTACTTCTTGCAGAAAAGTTGCCTGTCTTAAACTAAAGCTGGAAATACATTGGATCAGTTCTAGAAACTTTGGGCTAGCTTTCATATTGCATATTTTCCTGTCACGAATTAAAGATACACAGACATGCACAAGCACACAGCGCTTTCACTCAAGCATGTGTACTACACACCGTCTCTCACAAAGGAAAACCACACACGCTCACTGGCTTGCACACCCTTCACACAGCAACACTGACTCTCTTTTGCGTCTCTACTCATCAGATTGATGCCCACGAGGACGACGTGAATGCGGTGGCGTTCGCCGACAGCTCGTCCCAGCTGCTCTTCTCTGGCAGCGACGATGCGCTGTGCAAGGTGTGGGACAGACGGACACTGCGGGAGGACAGACCGCAGCCTGTCGGACAGCTGGCCGGCCACCGAGACGGCATCACCTTCATTCACAGCAAGGTGGGGAGGAGAAGAGAGGAATGCTGCTGGTATTTTATCAATCTGTCAATGAAAAGCTCCCTAAATCCTTGTGGGTAGTTAAATATGACTGATGGCTTGTTGGAAGTTGATTAATTAAATGTCATTATTAGCCAAGTTTACTGTATCTTTCATCTAAGGTATTGGTCAAACCTTGAGGTTTGCTTCGTTTTTACTTTTTAATTTCAATTTGGTCACCTGTGTCGTGACTGTGCCAGGGTGATGCACGCTACCTGATCAGCAACTCGAAGGACCAGTCCATCAAGCTCTGGGACGTCAGGAAGTTCTCTCCCAAAGAGGGGCTGGCAGCGTCCCGCCTGGCTGTCACCCAACAGAACTGGGATTACCGCTGGCAGCAGGTTCCCCAAAGAGGTGAGGAGGAGGAGTAGGACTAGAGGGAGGACGAAGCTTCTGGCAGTGAATGAGTCATGAGGGAGGCGGGGAGGTAGAGGTTACCTGGAGGAAGACAAGAGCAAGGGGATAAAGATGAAATTGTGTTGTAAAAGAAGGGAGACTGGGCCAGTGACAGAGAGGTGAAATGTGGGTGCGTGTGTGTGGTGAAGGTTAGGGTATAAGACCATAGTAAACCATGCATAAAGAGTGATTACCATTATCAAAAAGTAGGGGAGGAGGAGAGGTGAAGGACAGGAGCTCAGATAATGAGATGGAGCAGGGAGAGAGGGGGAGCAACCTAAAAATAGAAAATATAATGTAGTTTACCCCCCTGCCCCTTTTTAATGCCTGATTTTACATGTTTAGGATCAGTTAAATGTGTATTTACCTCCTGGTCCTGTTGTCCTTTTCAGCCCTGAAGAGACACAAGCTAACAGGCGACACCTCTGTGATGACGTACCGCGGTCATGGCGTTCTGCACACCCTCATCCGCTGCCGGTTCTCTCCAGAGTTCAGCACTGGACAGAGGTTCATCTACTCTGGCTGCTCCACTGGCAAAATCATCAGTGAGTGCCACCATGTGCCGTGTTATTCTGTGTCAGCACCACAGACTGTAAAAAAAACATGGTTGTAGTCTGCATGACACCACCTGCAGATTTCTGAGGAGCCAGTTCTGCTGTTTGGTTTGGTGGCTCCAGCTGTCACCATCTTGGCAGTGTCTGAATATAACTCCTAAACTTCACTCCTTAAGTTGAACTCCTTCTTCTTCTTCTTGGTCTTCATTTTCTTCCTCATTCTCTTTGTCATCTTCATCACTTTTTTCCTTCTTTGTTTTCTTCTTTGTCTTCATCTTGTCCTTCGTCTTCTTCCCTTTCATCTTACTCTTCTTCATCTTTTTCTTTGTCTTCTGTTTCTTCTTCACGTTCTTCGTCTTCGCTTTTTTCTTCTTCCTTATTCTTCATCTTCTTATTCCTCTTTAACCTCTTCTTTGTCTTTTTATTCTACGTCTTCTTTGGCTTCTTTGTGTTGTTCTTCATCTTGTTATTGTAGTTGTTGTTGTTCTTCTAGGTTGCTGTCACTCAAAGCTCCCCCGCACTTAATTATGCATAACTTTAAGCCATAATATACATTTAAATGAATATTCCCCTCGATACAGTTATAATAAATGGAGAAATTAAAAAAATGTTTAAAAATCTTTGGAGACCAAAACCATTAATGTACCAAGCTGTAAAATGTATTTTTAAATGGTCGTCTGTTGGGATTGACTCACTTTTGGGGCCAGCCTCAAGTAGCCATTCAAGGAAGTTTTTGGCACTTAATTGCCTTCATGTTCCAGCCACAGAGCTTGCGGCTTGTTCAAAACCAGTTAACCCAGTGTCGTCACTTTTACGCAGAGAATAAATACAGCTCTGATGTGTATGAGGATGTTATACAAAGCACATGCCAACTAGTAGCTTACTCTGTTGAATTCTTTGTGTCTCCAGTTTATGACGTGCTGACGGGCGCTGTGGTCTCCAGACTGTCGGGCCATGACGCGTGTGTGAGGGACGTCAGTTGGCACCCTTACGAGGACAACATCGTCAGCAGCTCTGTGAGTGCCGTTAATGCAAACTATTCAGCTTCATGAATATCACATTAAATTGAAGCAAAAGGAATTTTTCCAAAGTTGTTTTCGAATGAAGTCAGATGAATTTGACGTGTTCTGCTAATAACCGGTAATCACATGGAGTTGATGTTAAAAACAGCAGCACAGTTTAGCCCTCACCTTCATCCTCATCCTCCTTTGGTTCTCCACAGTGGGACGGAGCGGTGCGAATGTGGGAGCACAGACAGACGCATCCTCTAGAGGAGGAGAGAGAGAGGGACTCGCAACAGGTGAAACACCTTTGAGACGGTGAGAGAAGACAAAAGAAAAAGATGTCAGAGGAAGTGGCATCACAACAGAAGGGGCGAGGCTGGCCCTAACACAGGACGACAATAAGCTCAAAAAGGACTGGGAGAGACTTAAATATTTTAAAATTCAATGCTGGATATTAATGATTACAATTATAGCGTGGTTGTGAAGTGTTCATTTGGAAGGCAATTATAGCCTTACGTTGTCATGTGCAGACTAGGGCGCAGTGAGATGGCCTACTTCTGTTCCTCTTTTGTTTTTGCGTCACTGTTTTGCGTCAACAGGCCGAACCTTCTGAATTTGTCCTGTGAACACTTACTTAATGAGATATGGAAATGTAATGATAAGTTAGTGACATGGAAATCGTTGTTGGATATTGCAGGGAGAAACTGAGAATGATGATTCTGTATAAATGTATAGTATTTTCATGGTGTGTGTGTTCAGGGAGTGTTTTCAGATAGTAATCAGCGAGCTGACTTTGGCTCAGTTTTGACTCACGGGCGTTCATCACGTACAAAGTTCACCTTTTTAACACCCAATATACCCAAATTCACAGCTAAACCTGAGCTTACCACCGGTGCACCACTTGGTCCGCTGTTTAGGGGACATTTCTGATAGTCGCCTATGTCGTCTATCTCTAGCACACCACATAGACCAGGATGCTTAAATGCACAGCTAGTTTCACCGTCTAACTCACAGTGAGGTTATGCTCAGTTCTCTGTGGACCACCTTAAGTCTGAAGGCAATCCTTGTATGTACACAGCCATAGTCTGAGGTATTGTTATTGATCCCAGGTTAGCACTCAACTCTGTAAACACAAGCCCTGAGTCGATTGAAAAAAAAGAAACAAGAAGATGAAGTTTGTTGGCCAATATAAACCTGTGATCTGTTTAAAAGATTTGAATGTGACTCATAATATGTTGAGACTTGGTGAAGGGACTGAACATGTGAGCGTGGATCAAAACTCTCACACTGATCTGTATATGCAATTTTCAGGTGTTTATATCAAAGCCCAAATTTCACTCTCCGTTGTTTTACAGAAACAATAAAACCTCTCTTAAAATTTTACAAGCGGAAGCTTTTTTACCGAGTATTTGCTGCTGTTGATAGCAAGCCACGTTATTCACATTTAAATTGGCTTTATCATGCTTTAAACATGCGGAAGTGGCGCACAGATACAATGCAACACTTTCATATCCTGATAACGGTGAACCAAGTGGAGATGAGTGTCCATTTGCACATCACATCGTCCTCAGTGGCAAAATGGTTTGCAAAAGTTATCCTTTTTCATTTAGTTTCCTTTAAATACAGCAAGCACAAATGCTGCATGTGCATTTACCAGTAGCACATAAGAGACAATGAGCTGCAGCAGCAATAGTAAAGTCGCCTGAAGGTCATTGTTACAACAGCAGTGCAGTAAGAGGTCTAAAATTAGGCAGAGATTCTTTGGCATGTCTGGCTGCAATTCCTGTTCCTACTTAACACAAATTAGATTCTTGTTAAAAAAAAAAAAAAAAAAGCCACCAACATAGTGGAAGTAATTATCTGTCATCTGCAGTTTCAATGAAAGGAATTCAGGTCACAATTCAGGAGAACTTCTCTGGGTCCAGAAAGTAATCAAAAAATGCTTGTCCTATTACTGTTTAGTAGTTTTTAATTAAAAAAGGACACTTGGGAATTTGCATTTGAATAACTGAGAAGGCGAATGAAAGGAAAGCAACAGCTACTCTCCTTACATATTATTATGTAACAACTGTTTCACCAAAAAAAAAGCCTTTCACACATGGACTCCAGCAGTATCTCTGTTAGTGTGGAGACTATATTAGAAGTGGGACTGGATGTCCTCGCTTGTAAAAACACTTCTCGTTTGTTTTATTGAGCATAAATCCCATGGAAAGACTAAATTTACTCAATTTGGCTCTGAGAGTTGGGGAGGTTTTAAAAGGCTCTGGCCTGAGGAGTGGGCCTGGAAATAAAAAAGAGTGAAAGTGCTGTGAGAAACGCAGCTGTTCAGGGCGCCAAATGCGGGCTGGCAACAGTTTATAACTTAAATTAGTTTTGGCTCGAACAGCTGATTCTAAGAATGGAGAGACTTGAGGAGAACCAAAGAAGGAGCCAAATGACATGTTTGACTCTTTTCGCAGGACTAGACGGGCCTCCTTTGATGCGTCATGCAAATGTAATTGAACAAAGTTGCAGCAAACAAGAAGTCCGATTGCAAAGATGTTTTTTTGAACCCGTTATTTAAGAGTTACCGTTCAGTTTCAAGCCCCAGGGTGAGTTTTTTTCTTTCATATCACCAGCTGCCATCTAAAGGGATCAAATTCACAATGTGTTGGATCATTGTTTGAGAATAATGGGGTCAGTTACAGCAGCAGCTAATACCGTGTCTACACTCTGTGTCTGTGTTGTGGAGGGGGAGGGCTTTTGAGGGGAAAGGGGACAGAGGGGTTGTATTTTTATAAACCATGTGTCCTCCTGCACGTCTGACAGTGATAGAGTGGAAAGGCTGCCAGAGTGGAACTGCTGTGCCTTTCAAAGACAAAAGAAAGTGAGGCCAGACTCCACCAAAGGGGCTCCAAAGAGAAGAGACTCTAAATACTACAAAAAGGCATCATCAGGAAGACAAACGGAATAGATAAGCATGGATCTGAAGACCGAAAACTCCTCCAATGGCCCAACACCAGAGATCAACCTAGAGAAGTTACGCAAGATAGCTGCAGAGCTGATACTGCCGGGAAAATTCATCCTCAGACTCCTGAACGCTGTGCTGGTGTTTGTCACAAACATACTGGCCAGAGTCTTCGGAAGCAGCCTGGTCAGAGGACATTTCCACCTGATGCTGTCGGGTTTGGTTCTGTTTGGTCCTGTGCTGAGCTTCTGGGTGTCAAAGTACAGCATCTTCGCCAATAAGAACAACTTCTTGTACAGGTGAGAGCTCTGGAAAAGGTCATTGTTGTATTTAGGCTTTTAAATGGAAATCTTATAGCTAGTTGCCGGGAACTAATAAAGCGGCTGTATGATTTTCATTTGGACCTCTGGGCTCCTTTAAAAACATCATGAATGCTTGTCATTATGAGCCAAAAGGTCATTAAACTCACATTAAAGGAGCAGTATGTCAAAATTGTATAACGCATCCAAAACTGAACTAAAATGACCAAGAGAATGTGAAGAAGTTTTGACAGTATGTGAGAGATGTCTGTGTATTGTGTTGCAGAGGTATCTATCAAAGTTAGCATGCTAACCAGCTAGCCCCAGCCTGTCCTTCTCGTAATACCAATTTGTACCCCATGAGATGATAATCCAATAGTAGCTCAGGCCTGGTTATGTTGTCTGCTCACCCAGCTCCAGTTTTGTTTTCCATTCCAGTGCCATGAGGTCCATAATCCCTCCTCCCTCCTCCCTCCTCCCTCCTGAGGAAAAAAAAAAATCCTCATCCTGGCAGTCCAAACCTGCGGTGTAAACAACACTAACACCACCACAATGCTCCAAGCTCCGCTAGCCGCTAACTGCACAGTGAACTGAGCTTATTAGCTAATGTCAGATACAGTTAGCAGTTTCTCTGGCGATATTCTGCCCCGTTTGTTTGGAGTATGACTCGACAGGTGGCCAGTTCTCACACATTGCTCTTTTTAAGACCAATTAAATGTAAATTTGTAATTCTGCTTTCACAGTAAATATACTGTAGTCCAGCAGGATTTTTTTTCAAGTAGGTATATCATCACTTTATTTGAGGTAAACAATGACTCAAAATGACTCGTTTACAGATTCAGATCTAAGTTAATGTAAGCATTAAAGCAAGACTTCATAACATTTTATATCTTGCAAATGTATAGTTGCTTTCATTAGCTCGGTTCAGTGCACTCAGAGGTTTTGCCACTACACCCATACTTGGTCTGGTATGTAGCTTATGATGGCTCATGCTAGCTAATGTTTGCTTACTCTGACTGACTTCTCTCTATTGTGAAAGTTAATAATGTCTACCAGTGACCTTTGTTTTATCTTGGCCCTTGTTCCCCGTCGTGTCCATAAACAACAAAAGCATCAAATATCTGAAAAAATACTCTTCGTCGTAGTATACTGTACATTACCCCTAACATGCCCTTTCTATTTTTACACTGTTTTCTTTTTTTTCATCTTTACACAATTGCCGTTACTACAATCATCCCACGATATGTAATGCTCTCGACAGAAAAGTGAAAACTGCATGGCATGGTTGTAGTGATTTGAGCTGAAAGAGTATCTTTCTCTTATTTGTTGTTTCCTCAAGATAAATCTGTATGATTTGTAATATCTATCAAATCTGATATTAATGTAGTACTGTATATTGTATTGGTGCCTTTCCTACGGTACATTTTAAAGGGCTGGAGTGAGTTAATACAAGTTTGAACATGAATTGAATACCCCCCCGAGGCTTTGCTGATTCCACGCATTTTTGTGAGGTTATTTAATGTGTTTTAATGTTATGCAACTCATGATGTGAAGCCATTAGCCGAGCAATCATTCACCCTTTTGCCGACCAAAAGATTCACGTGGATTTTTTTAAAAAAATCCAAAGTTTAAGCCCAGAGTTAGTAATTCAACCTCACACATGGCTCAGTGGGCCAGTCCCGTGGCACATTCACTGATTTCTGCCTCAACACTCCCTCACAGGAAGTTCCTGAAGTCCACTTGGGGCTGGACCTGCACCTTCACAGGCTCCTTCGTCCTCCTCCTCTCCATGTCCGCCCGTCACTCCATCTCCCTCTCCCTCCGCCACCTTTCTCGGATAGGCTTGGTGGGGTTGCTCTGGTGGGGCTGTCGGCGTCTCCTGACCCTGCTGGAGGACGCTGCGGGAACCTGTTACGAACCAATGACCCCTGCTCAGGACATCCAAGGCGCTGCCTCTGCAGTACAGCCCCTGCTGCTCCTGCATGAAGACCTAACCAAGGCCTCCTGCCTCAGAGCCAAGATGATGTGGAGAGGTTACGAAGTGTCCCAGGAAGTCCTCATCCTCTGCTTGTGTTGCCTGCTGCTGGTCGAGGAGATGTCAGTCTTTGGCGATCACATGGCTCAAGCAAAGTCTCTGCAGAGGTCGCCTGGAGGCCCTTTGAGATTCATCTTCCTCCTGTGTGTGCTTCTACTCGCTGTCTGGATGTTCCTGCTGGTGTGTTTGCTCGCACAGTTCCCCCAGTTCCCCTCCCAGCAGCTGGGAGGAGCTCTGGGCTACCTGGGATGGCGGGGACTCTATCAGGGATTGTACAGACTCAAATCGAGCTGGAGCGGTCCCGGTCTGCCAGGAGAGGGACTTTTTACCACCACAGACATTGATAAACAGCCTCAGTAGTATGAAACCCACAGTAGATGATTTAGGGACTTGATTGTGATTTTAAAAGCTCAGACTCAGATGAATATGCAGGCGATGTTCAGTGTCGGCCAACGTTAGTCTAAATTTCTAATTCACATTCAGACAAGGAAGTGCACAGAGTTAATCAGAATCAAGTTGCTTTATTGTGTAATCTGAGCCAAAATGAATGCACAGTATGAAAAAAAAGGGAATTTTCTGTCAGAGCAGGTGTTTTGTTACTTGATAATAGTGTCACACTACACTGCTTGTATCTTATTAGAAAAGCTGCGAGTGTGTTCAGAGTCGGTCTCAGTAGATGAGAGCTTTGCCATCTCCTCTGGGCTTCTTAATCTTGTCATAGTTCTTGTTAATGATGTCAAACAGCACCGCCTGGAGAGAGAAACACAAAGAGAGACGTCAGTGGGAGAAAGATATAAGAAAGATAGACAGCGAGCGAGAGAGACAGGAAGGTTGGAGGCGGTAATAAAAAAGAGAGAGATGGCCAGAAACAGAGCTGCGATCGTGTCAAACAGCTCCTTTCATCATCACCTGTACCGCCTCGTTCATTAGCAGCATCAAACATAGGAGGACAATAGCCACAGGAACGAGACAAACAGTGATTAATGGACGGAAGATGGAGTGCCAATCAATTTAACACAAGCGCAGCAATTAGTTTAATTACCCTCCTATTAAGAAGGAATGGATTCCATTTAGCCAGCGTCTCTGCTGCTGGGACACGGCTGGAATATTTTATAGGTGTCTGGGTGGTTTTATTCAAAACACAGAGCACGATAACGACAGAGTTTCATGTATATGATTTACAATATTAAGATTACATGTATGCAGTCTCAAATGTTGTACAACTTGACTTAGTTCCATTTTTTTTTTTTTTTTATAAACACAAATACAACCCAATGGTAAACAACTTACATATGTGCTGCAGATCTCCAGGACCACAAGGCGGAGCTCGCAGTACTGATACTGGTCCAGCTCATGAACCAGCTGCCGGTAGTCTCCCTGCAGCAGAGAGCACACAAAAACAGAGTTGACGAACACCAACAACTTTTATCTGAAGTTATCCTATCACCGCGTGTGTGACAAATAAAACTCAAACAAACAAATATACACACAGAAGAAAGGTGTTACAATGAACCTCTCTGTTGAGATACTGACCACATGGGGCTGTTTGGAGGCTTTGGCCACAGCGTCACCTCTCTCGCTGTAATATCTAAAGAACCAAAGAAAGAGAGGTTACAGTCACCTACAGGATATGTTACTTCCTGACCAATAGTGTCTCACCAGATGCCAAAACTCAGTTATGATTGTGATCAGGGTTGCAACAGTAGGAGATTTTCACAGTACAATAACCACAGTTTCAGGTTGAACAAACGTTTTATTATAATTTCACAAAATATGATGTCGGACATGAAACTTGATATAAGCTTAATATATATATATTTTTTAATAGCACTAACAGGTCAGAATTCAATACCATATATAATATATAACCGGCTGTTTTTAAACCACGTTATACCTCAAAACTGGTTTACTGCTGGGACCTTAATATCAAAAGATCACCAAAGTCCATTTTTGTTTATGTGTGCTAAAATTATTGTTTATGTTTACTAGAGTTTGTTACAAAGTATTGTTTCCCTAAAGGCAGGATGCTTAGGCTTTCACAAAAATAATGCAGCCAAATCACCACTAATGAACCACTAGAAGTGTGCGGTTAGGTTAAAAGTTAGTGTTTTATTTACTAATCTTCTTGGGCGTTTACCTTTGGGCAGCCAATAACAACACACAAGTGTGTGAGGGTGGGAGGAGGGGCCGACTTTGATTCAATCAATCCAGCCTATAAGTTTTTTTAACGTCACCAAATATCAGCCACCATAAGCTATCAGTCATAATGGACCAAGAGAGGTCTATTATGACCATAATAAAGGTATTATCAATGATGTGACTACTACTACTACTACTACTACTACATCTCTTTTTAGGACTTTAAGTGTGTACAGTCCATGACACCTGTGTTTTGTTGCTTTAGTGTGCAGCGTAAAAAACCAACACATCAATGATTGTGATGATGCCGATACAACACGTACGGTTCTATCATCTGAAGCTGAAAACCAAAACCAGCCAAACTAACTGGGAAAACCTGTGCGGGTGGAGAGGGATGATGCATCTTGTTTGTGTGATGGCATCTGTTTTTTTTTTTATCATTCAAATAATAAAAAAACAAAAAAAACAACAAAAACTGACTGTGTTGTTGTGGGCTCTTACTTTGAAATCTGGGTTTGGAACGCCTCGATCTTGGTGCGTGTGTTGGTCATCAGCTCGAACACTTTCTCCTGTTACACAAGAACAAAGATATTAAACCCAACATTCACAAGAGAGATTAACAATACACCAGACCCGACAGAATATCAGCAGTTACTGACCTGTACAGCCACTCCAAAGTTGTTACCGTCTTCAATTTTAGGGACCTGGAGTTGCACCCACATCGACACCTGCCACAAAAATTGGAATTTATACATCTCTGTGTAATATATATTTGTTTGTCAGTGTTCAGAGTTACCATTGTTATTATCCCCATTTAAAAACAGTGTACATATACTGTACACTAGATAAGAAAACGTGAAGACCATTGTGACTGATTTCCTTGACTGACCGTGTTGAGCTTCTCCTTCAGTGTCTGGATCTGAGGCTTTACCTCCCGCAGGAGCCGCTCTACTCGCTCGTTGGTGGAGATGGGACCACAGGGCGGCCCTGGTGGGCAAAACATCCCCAAACGTTAGTCACCATATCAGAAAATTCTGGTTGAGTTTGGCTGGGCTGCTTTCTAAAGGGATTTCCTTTTTTTTAATTAGAACATGCACACAAAACAGCTTAATGTTGTCTTTAATTATAGTTGGACTCCTCAATTTCCGTGTTTTTGGTTAGGGAATAGGTGGAAAAGCAATAATATCTGGCGGGGATTGATTTTTTTTGCTAAAATGTTTTTAATAAATATGAATTGTTTTTAGAAGTGTAGCTGCCAAATTACTGTCATGGTTCACCTCTGATAATGAGATTTGTGAAATTAATCAACTTACTGGCATAGAAATATTTTAAGACACCAGTCTTCATTTCTATTTTCCTCACAGGATAACAAACATGTTTTTGTACAGACTGCAATCACACATAACCCAGGGTTGTTATTGTACAGTACTTGACAACCATTTCCTCTACATTCAATCAGTGTGGTGTTGCTTCATCATCCTCTCAGTCTCCTCATTTACCTGAATCTTCGTCTTCTTTATCGCTGTCCTTGTCTTTCTTACCCTCCTTCGCCTCCTTCTGCAACATAAGAACAGAAGGCAGCAGGTCAAAGAGTTTTCATTGCCTATTAATCTCTAAGACAGCTCACCCACGTGATTCTTTTTCCCGAAGATGTCAAACGAGGGATTTTTTTTCCTTGTATAAGAAATGTAACCTACTTCCAGCAGTCCCTGCTCCTGAATGCACTCTAACAGACTCAAGATTGTTCCCAAGAGTTGCTGCATGATGCCAAATATTCTTTCAACCCATTTTCCCCCCACATAAAACTGGCGACACTGGCAGGGCTGCACTCTTTCCTCCTCTAAATCAATGTGTGCAATGTGACAGCAACTGCTAAAATAGAGGGGACATCTGTATAAATATGGGATAAAAGAGTGAAAAAATAATATCCTTATCCTTGACCGACTTCTCCGCTTTCATCTTAACGTCAGTGAGGATTTTGCGCTGCACTGCAGTCTGCAGGATACTTCCATCTCTTAAAACAGCTTTTTTTTTTTTTCAAATAGCGCTAGTCCAATCAGAATAACCTGAATGCGATTTTCTTGCCAAATAAAACGCATGAAGCGTTTTAAAGATCACCCGAAATAAAAAAAAGCCCACTCGCCAATTTGTAAAACATTCCTTGGAAATAACGCAGCGACTGGTTGCCATGGTAACAAAGGACTCTTGTGTTTTGATATTTATGAAACGCTAAATATAAACTTGTGGCTGAGGCTCCCAGTTGAGAGGCTCTATACAGTCGCTCCTGAAGAAATTCGAGGGTTAGGTTTGGGGAAGCTAAATTAGGAGGGGGAGGAGGTACCTGTGCTCCCGGTGGCTGGTGAGGCTCAAGCTCAACCCAGCAGCTACACTGGCATTTACAAATAAGGTCCTCAACTTGCTAACAAACAACTAGATTAATCTTATTCAACTGTGAGCAACGGAAAATTTCAATCACATTTCCTATTTTCATTCTTCACACTGATTGACATTTTTTATCCTGAGGCCAGTAGCTGTGTTTCCATGGACAATTTTTTGTGTCAAGCAGTTAGAGGCAGTGAGATAAAAAGGGTCGTTTGATTACATGCAACAGTGAGTTTAATTGGAACAGCTGTGTTGCAGGTGCAAACGTAATGTGACATCATGCACTCCTCTTCCTTGTCGGATGTTTTCACTCTCTTTGTGTGTGTGTTTGATCAGCTTCCTGTCCTGAAGGTGGATAACTTATTGTCTATTTACTGCAGTATTTACTATTATTTTCTTCTACTTCAGTACGTCACCGTCCTCCTCAGTCCGCACCAACAGAAGGTCCCGCCTTTTCTTCTGTGACTTTGTGACATCACACTCCGCCACCATGGATGTAAGAATTTATCTAGCACAGCTGCCCCGTTTTTGTTAGCAGTGCTGGCTCAGGCATGTGCGAACTGACCAATCAATGCAGTCTTGGTTTTAAGACGGGGGGCCTTAAAGAGACAGGAGCTAAAACAGAGCTTCTCGGACAAAGAGGGAATACAGTGCTGCGGTAATGGACAGTGTGAGAAAACTGATGTGTTTCTGAGCATTAACGCATGTAAACCTCTTCTAGCAGCAACCAAAAATAAAATTATGAACCTGAAAATGAGCGCAACATGTCTCCTTTAAGTTTGAATTGAGAGCAAACTCTCATCAGTAGGCCAGTTCAGCGAAGAGGCCGCCATCTTTGGTAAGTACAGAAATGCAAATCACTACGCATTTAGCTTAAAACGGTGGGCATGCACAGGACAAATGCAGGGGGGGTGTGATCGGTTTATGAAAAGGTTTGAACTGCCTCTGTGCAAACAAACTGAAATTGCTGAGTGAGTGTAAGCCCATATCATTGTACACTTGAACAGTTCACATTAATACTTCTAAAAAAATACATAATTAAACATAAGTAGAGAGATCTGATGTTGATGTTAGTTTATGGCAAAATAAAAGGATTAACTGTACTCAACCAATGAAATAGAATTTCGCTCACTTAATCGGATTTGTATCACATTTTCTGCCTCAAACCTGCTGGTCGTGAGACATACCTCCTCTTTCTTCTTGCGTTTGGCCTCCTCCTTGGCCGGGTCTGGTATCGGGATGTCCAGCGGGGCCTTCAGGGACGCCAGGTCATCGCAGCTGAAAGACTTCTGACAGAAAACACACATTCTGACAACCTTCCCTGGCACTGACACACACGCTTACGTGCCAGACAGATCTCAGATTACACAGCATGAGTTGCTGAAATTTTGTCTCAAGAAAGATCCCCGTAAAAGAGTGTTTGAGTCGAGTGGCAGGAAGTCAGAAGGAAAACTGAAACCCTGAGCACACAGCAGTATTTCTAATACCTTCAGTAAGTTCTGCAGCTCTTCAATCTTCTGAGGGAAGAAGGATGAAACCAGGGTTTCTGCCTGTTGTTAAGAAAAGAATAATAATCATTAATTTTTATATCAATGTGACACACTTAATCTCATGGGACTGGTGGAAAAAGATCTTGAAGTATCGCGGAAAAATTACCTCCTTGGTGAGGTTTTTACAGAAAGTATCCACCTGCAAAGAAAAGACGATACCAATTAGTTCCCTTGATGTTTTGGCGCTGTGTCTACATGAGGGAACATCCTCCGAGGCCGTTTTGAGGCTAATTGCCTGATAACTCTCTACTCACCTGAGTGACCCTGCTGTCTGCCTACTTATCTGAACAAACCGTCGGTTATCTGAACGCCACCTGTCAGCCTCACTAACACAGCAGCGCGGGGTCTGGACTTTAAAGCAGGATTAAAGGCTGCTATCCGACACTTTTTATATCATGCTAGCAGTCACTCGTGCTCACCTGTTTCTTCGACTCGACGCCAATACCCAGAGAAGCCATGTCGTCTCTGCAGGGCAAAAGTTTAAGAAAAGCGTTTAAACGTCCGAACAGCGGAGAGAGACGAAAACAAGATCTTAATTCTGTGTAATTCAATATCGTGCACGACACGGAGACATACTCACAGTTACTCAGCATAAAGAGCGAAAACGAAAGTAAAGGCGAACAATCAGACAGTTCCGTACTTTCCCAATATCATATCGCATGATCCTGTTGCATTGTGGGAGTTGTAGTTTTTTTTTTTAAAAAAGGAAGTTTTGACTTTTCATTTCTCATAACGCGGAAAACTTCCGTTATATTTTGTGTTGTATAATAACAATATGTAATATTTAGCCTCCTATAGTAAACTAAAGCATGTTATGTTAGGCAGTGATGGTATGTTACTACAGTAAGTACACTTACTCAAGTAAAATTTTGAGGTATTTCATGTTAGTACTACTCTAGCAGAGTATTTCCACTGTCTGCTACTTCATACCTCCACTACATTTATGTATTCATTTATTAGTAACTGTAGTTACTTCACAGATTCAATGCTAAAAGAAAATAAAAAGCACTTTTTAAAATTATTTATTTTTATTAGCAATTGGATTTTTAAAAGAAAAGAGAAAAAAAAGCACTGCTTCCAATATACATAGCTGTAAAAATGTACAATTTAGATTGTTACCTAAGTACAGGTAAGACATAAGACTTTATTCGTTATTCGTACGTGTGTCTCTCACTTTTACCAGAGTGATATTTAAACATTATATCTTTGCTTATTGGCTACTCAAGTATGACCATTGGGAACTTTTTACAACACTGATATTAGGAAATCCTTGGGTCATAGAATCATATTAAAAAATAAAACCCCCCACATTTCAAAGGATTAGTTGTCCATAAGGTGCAGTCTAATAAAACCAGGTTATTTGACATGGCTTCATGTGTGGAAGATAATTGGGGGTACTGTGTTATAAAACTTTATTCCTTGGTACTCAGAATTATATTAAAATTATTCACTGGATTCAACAAAAAATGTAATTCTTTTAATCAAAGTGTCACTATGATGTTGTTTAATTATATTGATGTGACACTGCACCAAATAGCTTCTCCCAGAGTAGTGGTGCTCTACAGAATTAAAAAACCTTTAAGTATATGCAATGAATAAATAAAGTCCAAAGAAAATGATCAACTGCAAAAAATATATGAGGCAAATCAAAATATTGTATTAAAGACATTCAGGCTCGATGCATTTTAACATGTCCCACATCAACACCTGTTCTCCATCTATGAATGACCCGGCTGATTACCACCAGCTGTGCAGCACCAATTACTATACAAAACACACATCAACACACACTAACTCAATTCTATGTATGCTGTAATCTTTCTATTAAGCCTTTGAAGCATGTTGTGAATGAAGGCAATCATTTAAAGACACAACACATTCCAACTTCAGGGTTCATGGTAAGTTGACTAGCCAGCAGCAACCACATTTCAATCAGGCAACAATCACCAAAAAATAAAATTCAACAATAAATACAAAAAGATCATATTGGATGAAGTCATTCAAAAGGCTGTTGGCCACAGGGATGAGTGAGCTCTTACATCCGTTTAGTCCTGCATCTTGGCTAAATGTGTCTGTGGCCAGATGGATGCAACATATGGTAAACTTTGTGGACAGAGGGTGGCTGGGATCAGCAAACACTGACCAGGCCTTCCTACAGCCAAGCATCTTCTACTGCAGGTTCTGACTTTGTCCACTAGGTGATGCTGCTGTTTTAACTGGAGTGAATCAATCTGTTTTGTGGGTAAGTACAGAAAGTAGTTACAAGATTAACAGCACCAGAGTAAACACTCGGAGATAAGTGTCATTTATTGCGTGTGTGTGTGTTATCTAAATCATATGCTTAAGTCAAAGGGTGTGTGAACCATTTAACCCCACACCACAAAGATTTTTTATGTAAAATTTTTTTCTATTGATTCACCTGTAAAAAGGACATAGAGCTTTGAAGTTGTATTTAAAGACAAAGCCCCACAGGTCTTCAACAGCATCAATCAAACAAACCCAGCAGCAGGAGAGCAGCTCTTCAGCTCTGTATTGATCCTACCTGAGGCCAAAGTGTGGCTGTTTCATCAGAAGCTGTGTGGACAGAGCCGGGGTCGACCCAGTCAGGTTAAAGCCTAAAACAAATACAGGATCCTGAGCGGACAGAAAGGACGTCAGAGCCTCCCATTGTAAACACAGCCCTCATCTGCACTGTTACATGCTATCATTAAGCCAACACACTGTTTTATACCAGATTAAATCAGGTTAACTCCGTCATGGTTAATCACACCAGGAGACTAACAGAACAAACACAGATTCAATCACATTTATTTAAAATGAAATCATAGATAAAAACAGTTTTCGGGTGTATAATTATAATTGTTGGCTGCTGTTAAATATCAGAGCGCGTGCAGTGTGTAGTATTAAAACAGTGAACACAATAACACATCATTCCTCTCAGTCGTGACTCAAAGTTTGATTCAAAGGGCAAAGAGCACACTTGTTTACAGTGTGAGCACCATTAGTTATTGGCTCTTTGATTTGATTGAGTTAGCGATTAAAACACTGTGTGTTATTTATGTCAGGGAGGCTGTTGTGAAATTCTGGGGACGAAGGTCACACCCAAGCAGGGACGAGATGAGAACTTGTGGCCATGCCACTGTAAAAATATCTGTAAAATATTTTTACGTCGTTGATGTGTTGCAGGATTTCATCATCTGCCTCCACAGTTACACACTGACCATATTAACTCAATGCATCAACAGAATGTACTTATTACATGTATGAGTGAGACAGTTTTGTTTATGTTTAACGGCTCCCTCGCTATGAAAAGTTCTACTTTAAATCAATATACAGTTTATCACCTAATGGAAATGTATTTCATTTTACTGTAAATATCCATTAATATTCCACATGAAGACGTAAAATAGTGAGAATTGCTGTTACAGTCACCCAGAGCCCAAAGCGACACCTCCATACTGCTTGTTTTACCAACCAATAGTCCAAACCTTTCGAAATGATTAGAAATTAATACAAATCCAGGAGGAGCAGCAAATCTTTTCATTTGTGAAGCTGGAACCATCAAATGTTTTTGCATGAAAAAAAAGGTAACGCTTTAAATTAAGTTTCTTGTAATAGTAGTTATTTAATAGGTCAATATTGCAGACAGGAGCCCTCTCATGCATGTCATCCCCTCCATCTCCGGTACTATTCAACAGTCAATGAGTGCATTATAAATTATTTATTAATCTTAATGAGGCCTTCTTCTAGCTTTAGATGCAGTAGCTGCAAAAAGCATTGTAAACTACTAATAAGTGCAAATAAACTACAACTATTATAGGCAAGTTGGTTAAACTCACTGGATGTGTCTGCAATGATGGTGTAACTATAAGTCCTTTATTAACATTGTTTAGGAGTCTAAACTGTAAAGTTTCTTATGAGTTCTTATAAAATTCTTAAAATCTCACAATAATCATGTTCATAAAGCTATTTTTTTTTTTACAATGATAGTCTTATTAACACATAATAATGTTGAAAAGGGATCCTGGGTCTTTATCACCTATTAACTAATGCTTATCAGTGCTATGAAAATATGATGTAGTTTAATTATGAAACTGCATCATATTCTATAATCTCTTCATAAATTTGGTGCGTGCAAAAGCTCAATTCGTTAACTAACTAGTGGCTATGGTTGTCAGAAAATTGCAGTGGAATAAAAAAGGACCATATCTCCTTCTGAGGTGTAGTGGAGTAGTACAAATAAAATACAGCTAACTCAAATTTGAATTACAGTACTTGGGTAATTGTACTTTGTTAATTCCTTGATCAAACAAATTGGTCTCATTGCAGAAAGACAGTGGTTTTAATGAATCATCCAGTTGCTTGATTAAATCAGTAAATCATTAACAGGGAAAAGAAGATTATGCATTCAGTCTTCTGCCTTTTTTTCCCCCAGAAATAAGTAGTTATGTTTCTCTGACATTTGTGAGTGTATGATCTGAAATTTGAGATAACAGATGTAAGCCCATTAGAAGAAAAAAATATAACAATTTATGTCTTGATTGTGCTCCATCACCAGAAGTTGTCTTTGTTTGTGTGTCACATGTTGTTTAAGAGACTATTACATTGTGTCCTGTGGGCTATAAAACCAGAGTGACGGGCCGAAATAGAATGAAACTTCACTTCAAATAGCTACAGCGGTGTGATCAGCACTTCAGAGGTGTCATCAAGTCCACACTGTTGAATGATTAAAGATGGCTGATGGCTTCTTTCATGCAGTTTTTGCCTGTTGCTGCACTTCTGAATGTTCCCTTTCATAACTGCAGGCTGCAGTTGTGGGCGTATAGCATGTATGCATTCATTCACGGAGAATGTGTGTGTGCTGCGTGCTCTTTGGGAGTCTGTCGGGTCGCCTGCTGACTCTGCAGGCCCTGTTAGAGAACATGAGACGGGAGGGCTGAAGTTTAACCAGACACATTGGACTGTTGTATCTCTCTTTATCTCATGTATGCACTGCAGCCCATAGTTGAGACCCCACCCATTTACTTCCCCTTTCTCATAGTTTGTATCTGTGTATGTGAGACCCCTCCCCCATTTCCCAGGGGAAGAAACATTAACAGGAAGCTATTTAAAAAGCATGCACAGACACACTTGATTGCCCTACAGTATACTGTCTAAAGTGGAAGCCTCCTGCTGGCTCATGACTGAAAGTAAAACTATTTTACATATAAAACAGGCTTATCAAGGTTGTACAAGCAATAATTACGACAATATTGTCTTAGAAGATCTACTATAAACCCTCAGCAGTTGCACAGTCCTTGATGGCTGCGAGACAGAACTGTTTGAAAAGTGAGCTTCGGTACTCAACAGTTATGTAACATGATATCAAAAATCACAAAGTCCGAGATTCACGTTTCTCTAAGAGGTGGGGGGAAACCATTTTCTGCCTTGCTTTGTCCTCTACGAGAGGAAACTGTACATCTTAAAGGTTTTGACTGTTCAGACATTTAAGGAAACATTTTACCATTGGAAGGAGAAGTAAAGGTTTATTTTCTAATTGATGGATAGCCATAAGGATAATACATTCAACAAAATTAAAGGGGCACTCCACCTATTTCACATCGGAAGACTATCGTATGTCTCATGAGGTGACCTAACCGAAGCCAGTGAGAACAGTCATTAAAGACTTTTGCAGATCTTAAAAGTTTGTAAAATATAATCCTGATGATGTCATCATGCATGACATAAGTCACTGGAGCAGCCCTTTAAACTGTCCACTAAAAACAACATTCGACGTGATGTGACAACAGACGGACAACAATCAGCGAACATCAGTAGCCTACTTGATGTCAAGAAAACCAAAAATAATAACAAGAAAAATGTATAAATATATCAATATTTTACTGAATTAGGGCCTTTCGTTTTTCAGTTACTCATGGCTTGTATTTGAAACTTGAGGTCAACTAATACATTTTAACACTCAACCATCATTAATACATAGTAAATCTATTGTTAGTTTAGCTAAAGTTAACAGTTATTTTACTGTTAACAAACAATGAAACACTTTTTAAACCATTCATCACACTTTACATTGATATTGATGTTTATAATACTTAGTAAATAGTTCATAAATACTGTGTAGTTCATCTACAAACATGACTTGGATGGCCAGGATGCAACTGTTTTGTAAACAGTGATTATAAACCTTCACAACTGCTTAATAAATGGTTTGTGAAGCATTTCATTGTTTGTTATCAGTAAAACAACTCCTCAATGTTGTTTAATTAACTGTAAATGTGTCATTTATTAATGGTGGTTGTTGTAAAGTGTTAAGATTTGCTTGTCAATAGATAATTAACTGATTAACCTGAGGTGAATCACTTTTGATACTCACCTGTTGCATAATGGAGCTAAAAGGAACATATGGACAGCCTTGCAAACTAACATAAAGGCAGACAGTGCTGTCACTCTGTAACCAGGAACATGTTCTGGTTGAGGAGTAGCTTCATGTGAACATCATCCAGTGTCCCCGGTGATTTGTGTTTCCGTACCGCAGCTCGCGTTTCCGGGTTGTCGCTGCTATCCCGCGCGCCGCTCCACAGCTCGTGCGATTTTGGTGGAAGCTTGCATCATCCAGGAGGAAGAAGGCAGCCGGTCGGTCCGCGGTGTGGAGGACAGAAAATCCAACAATGGACGCAACCTGCGACCTGACATTTGCATATTGAAGCGCCACCTCCTCCTCGGCGCGGGACCGGGTGGTTAGCAGAGTTAAAGCTTGACTTTATTACGCGGTACCGGTGAGACTGTGGAGTTGGAAGACTTGACCTGGAGGCTGTGGTCGACATCACCCAGCAGCCTGCCAGTGACATAAGGTGTCTCTGTGTGAATGTACACGTTGAGCAAAGTGCAAGGTCCCCTCCGAGCAACAGATATGAGCTGCGACCAGCTCTAGCCGACTGCTCCTCACCTTTACCTCCTCAGCTACCTTAAATGTGCCTTTTTACTCTTTCTTTTTTTATAAGCTAGTTTTACATTTGCACCGAAGATGTCGTGCCTGTTGCTGGGAGTCATACGAAGGTGAGTAACTGGGACTTTGTTTTGTGTGTTTATCTCCGTTGTTGTGTGGTTTAGATCTTGTTTTAGCTTCGTGGACGATACATTTCGTTGTATTTTAGCTAACTTGAGAGAGTTAAAGCGCGTAAAAATACAAAGCTCAGCTAGCTTCAATGCTATTCCTCCAAAATCTGCTTTTCAAATGTGTGTGTTGCCTGTTTTAGTTCAGTTTACTCAGTGAGTGCTAATAATTTTGCCTGTTCTTAATTTACTTTTACACTTCATGTCCCTCGAATTCATGTTAAAGGTGCACTATGTAGTTTTTGGGAAGGAGCTTACAGTTGAAGATATTTATTGGCATACTTTTCACACCTAAACAAACATTATGAACAACTCTTCCTTTTCATGACAGACACAAACAAAATGACTTTTAAGGACAACACAATTTCATACTGTTTTACTTTGTTTATATCTGGCGGACCCTGCCACCTTTCTAGCTCCAAAAAGTGTTCTGGGGACTTTACTTTCCTCTGAGAGAGAACAGCTTGTTGATTCAGTAATGGAAAAACATTTATATTTCTGAGTCTTGCCTCCATTAACATTGCAAATATTATTATATATTCTCCAAAACTACATATGCCCCTTTAACCACTTTTTCTGAAGCGGGAACCTTTATTTCAGACCCAGTGGCCTAAGAGCTCAGTTTAATGTATATTAGACAGCTTTAGTTAAGGTTTTTTAATAAGTGCCAAATGACTTACTCTGTTTTAATACAGAAAATATATTGCGACAACTCCCCTTCCTCCCGATTTTTAAGGGTTCACAGCCCAATATTGCATCCATTCTAACTATTGTTGATACAAAAAAGAACACATAATGTATAGATCTTTCCAATTCACATAAGACATGTGGCACTATTCGAGCATTCACCCAGTATTAGTTTATTTACTTTACACACCTAATCTTCTTAATAAGTCTTGGTGATAGGTCACTGTCTGTCTGCTGCATGCCAACAGGAACTTGTCCAACTTGATCTCAGAGACAGGCCTCAGTTCAGATTACACTGAGCAGAGACCTTTTTCAGTCTTTCATAGATTAAAACATCACCTCCCAGTGAAATGTGAGGTTTTTTTTGTCTTTCTGCATTCCTTCTCTCCACCACTTCTTCCCTTCCAGGCTTTGTGATGACACCCCGTCAGTCAGGGACTCTGGAGTCAATGTGAGCGCTCCACAGCCTTGTGTGTTTGCTCTTATTTCGTCATTAAGGATGCATGCGAGTGACACTGATAGGGGCATGTGAGTCGGTGACAGGATGGCCCATGTTCATGTGCATTTTGTTTGCATTTCTGCTTGAGAGGATTGTTAAAGGCTGGAGTCATCACTCCTCTTTCGGAGCATGTTCCATGTGTTTTCTCCCAGTGTACACTCTGTACTTGCAGTGTGAGGATAATGTATGCAGCACGTGTGCATGTTTTAAGTGAAGCTCTGGCTTGAGTGTGCTTCGTGTGTAGACTCTGCCCTTAAGAGGCTAATTACCAGGATCCATGTGAAGGGGGAGTGTAGGTGTTTCCGGCTGTGGTGTGTGAGGATTGGCTCGCTGATTTGGAGGTGTGGTTGCAGGAAAAGTTGCAGCCAGGGGAATGGATAGCACATTAGGGATATCTGTTCCTTGACATTCCTCGTTTCCCTTCTAGATAATGTACCATATTTAAAAGTTGGCACCCTTAAAATAGATCATGGTGTTCACTCTTTTAATGCTGCCGAATAGTCAAATGAAGGCATGCTTGTCCTCATCCGATATGGGGGATGGGTGAGGAATGGGGAGGCAGAGACAAAGGCAAGAGAGGGTGAATGACTGCAGGGGGAAACGAGGGTCAAAGGTCATTGGAGTGTCTTTAGGTTTTGTAATATTGCAGCTTTATAGAGGCAAAGAATGAAATCAGAGCTGTTAATCCAATCCTGCTGCTTTGACTTTGACTTTGACTAAGTCTCTATCAACCGCTGCCCGAACTTCAGCAAGCAAATGAGTGAATCGAGAATTTCTTAGTTTCTGTTCATTAATTTCCAGTCATCTCCTCTCCTAATCCTAATCACTGTGGAGATAATAGTCAGCACCACCCGGATGGTTACAGTAATTAGTGGCATGACAGTGTGGATCATTGCAAGCATAGATAATTGATTTGCCGTGTGAGGGAAAGAGACTGTAGAGCAGATTTAGTGAGACTGGTTCAGCTAAAATCCCAGATAACTTAGACAAAGTGGCTCTATTTTTTTAATCTTCTGGGGCAAAAAGTCAACAGCGACACTGTAGTTCTTTGATTTCCCCTTCAGCTAATGATTTATCTGTTCAGAGTTTAGTTCAAAAGTGTAAAGATTCACTGAAAACTGAAAAACATGAGCAGTGTTTCTTCTATAATGTCCAGAGACTTGCTCTTGCATGACCATGAGGTTCATATTTGTGGTTCTGAGTGAAAGATTTCGACAGCTATCTGGAAGGTTGCCAATTGAAATTTTGTCCAGATTTTTAAATTCCAGATGAGTTGTAGTATCTTTTCTAATCATGTGGCATTTCATCTAGTACTATCATCAGGTCAACAGTTCTGTTTGTCTCACAAATTTAAAGACTATTAAACTCTAAGGTAGAATCAGAGGAATCTGTTTGTGCTGCTGAAAGCTAGTTGGGTGTTCAGTCTCATTCCTTGGACATCAAATATGGTCATTTTGGTTTGGTCAGGTGTCCCGAGTAAAGCAAAAATGTGAGAAAATAAGATGATCCAGGCAGAGGGCTGCAGGATCTCTGGCGATACAAGACACTAACACACCTTTTCTCCCCATTCGAGTCTCCCTTTCTGTCTGTTTCCGTTTTGTTGGCTCTTTTAACATCATTTTGTCTTGCTACAGTTTAAATCAGTCTTGTGATGTTGGGAAGGCCCAGTGCAATGATGCAAAATAAAAGTAATAAAATCCCCTCAAATGCATTAAACTAAAGTAACATGTTTTGAAATATTAAGGAGTAGTAAGGACAGATACTATGTGTTTGTGTGTACTGTGCTCGATTACAGCCACTAACATGAATGTTGACTCTTAGTCCAGTTGCCTGATGAAAGCCCATCATCCCAAACTGGTAGTTATGTAGCTGGCAGTCATATAATAAATGCATTTGTGGAACATGCTGGTATGCACTAAGCCTTTTTTTTCGTACCCGCACTGTGTGCAGATTGTTGATAAAACAATACTATCCGATTTTGTCTGCCTTGGACTTTTTACTGTTTCTTGTGGTGTCAGAAGAGTTACCAAACATCATTCTTTAAAGCTTATATCGTAGCAAAGTAAAACAAACTGGTATTTTGCCAGCCTTTGCAGGTATTCCTTTCAAGCTGACCTCAACAACCTCCACAATTAGCTAGTGTAGCCTGAAGGGTCAAATCCGGGGCAACGAACGTTGCAATTGTTGAACCGCTCACTCGTGCTTATTCAGCTTGTTTCTGCCTGATAACTGAGGACGACTCAGACGAGCGTATCAACATTTTATCCATTCAGATCTTCTCTTATCTGGGCTATGGTGCCTGTACAGTTAAAGCACACGGCACTGAGTGTCTTCAGGATTAATTGCTCACACATCAATAGTTAAACAACAGTCAGGTCTCCTGTTCTGAGGGAGTTTGGACCCTGAGGCTGGTATTAGACAGCTCTTTGTCCTCACTGTCATCTTACATGCTATCTCACTGTTTGCCTCTCGCTGTGCCTGCTGCTCGTGCCTTCGGAGTGTTCCGACCAGATTTACGTGTGTCGTCTCACACAAGCAGAAGTGTGTGATGCATGTGTGATGAAACACAGTACAGCCACGACTGGTCAGCTTTAATACAACAAGTAGAGGAGTGTGATTTGTGTTTCCAGTCAAATTAGCCAGTGAACTTTTACTGTAGTGAGAATGTGTGTCAGTTTATTGTCTATTCAGTTCACACACACGCACACACACACAGGCTTCTGTTTTAACAGCTTGCCTAGCTGCAGCCCTCCCAGTGGCTTGTGTTTGTGAATATATTGCTGCTAACAAACAACAGGCAGGCCCCCCACATGCCTCTCTTTATGTGGAGGAGTCTGTGTGAGGCGCTCAGGTTTCACTAATCACCGCCCCATGGCAGCAAATGCATTGAGTGCTGTCACATGAAAAGCACACGACTCCAATTTGGTGCGTAATTTAAACATGTCTGTGCTCCCTCGTGACTTCTAAAACTGCCACCAGTATCCATTGGTATCAAAACTGCTCATTTCCTCACATATTTGTTGCAGCGTGACTTTTTTGTTGTAGTCTGTAATTAAAATCTGCAGTAAATAATGACCAGAAGTGTGATAAGTTGAAAGAAATGAACTTAGTTAGAGACTGACTTTGAGCTTGCCTGAAATTGATGAATATGTTAAGTAAAAGTCCAGTTTGCTGTTTCCCAGCTTTGTAAATGCGAGTAGTTTCTTTACCTCACTATGACAGAAAACTGAATAACTTTGGGCTGTTGATGAAGCAAGACATTTGAGGATGACTTTTTGGGCTTTTGATGGACGGATGGACATTAATCGATTAATCTAAAATATGGTAAAACATTAATTTGCTTGTCTTAACCACCAAACCAATCGTCTCCAATTAAGCAATGAACGACATGCTGTACTATATCCTGGTCCTAGCTGGTTCAACCAGCTAATCTGCACTCGTCTTCCAGTTTGTTTTCTGACTCATAATAAATTCTTGAAGTCTACCTCCAATATCAAGGCATAGTAGTAGTAGAAGGAGCTGTCAGCTCTTTCTATTAAAGGAAGAATTTGAAAAGTTTCAGTAGACTATCATAGATCACTGGATCTGTCAGCCTGTTCCATTTGTGTGGAGTTACACCCAACTCAGCCACAGGGCATTCGAAATGCTGCTCTAGACTTTTTTGTGTGTAATCCTTTAGGAACGGTAAGGATGGTTGCGTCTGGAAAAACAGCATGTCATGTCAGACACATGTTACTTCATTTTCATTCAGTCTAGTTTCAATTTTCCTGGTCATAAATAAATGGTAAACAAAGTTCTCACTTAAAACCCGTTGTCTTTCAGACATGGTGGTGTTGGGGCGAGTGTTGGGGTTCGGTCCCTGGCCTCCATTCCCTCGCTGCCCCCTGCGGTGGCCGATTTTGTGAAGGGGGCAGTGGATGAATGTAAGCCCGCCAATGTGCACGTGGTGACGGGGACGCCGGAGGAGACAGCAAACATCCTGGCAGGTCTGGAGAAGGAGGGGATGGTCAAGAGGCTTCCCAAATATGAGAACTGGTAAGGGCTTGCACAAAAATATGCATTCTTTGGTGTATTGTTTTTAGGCCACCAAATGATTGTATTTCCTTTGTGAATCCCACTCTGTTGTTTTTCAGTTGGTTGGCACGCACAGACCCAAAGGACGTGGCTCGGGTGGAAAGCAAGACTGTGATTGTGACCAAGAGTCAGAGGGACACCATCCCCATACCTGCTGGAGGGGTGAAGAGCCAGCTGGGTAGCTGGATGAGCGAGTCTGACTGGCAGAAAGCCAGAGTGGAACGTTTCCCTGGCTGCATGGCAGGTATGTATTGTTGGATGGAAATGAAATGTTTGTCCCTTGCTGCCAGGAGATGTGTGTTCCTAATTCCCCTTGTGATATGACTGATAAAGTGATATTTGAACCTGAACATTACCCAACTATTTTAAGATTTAAGAATAAATGACATATATTAAAACAAGTTGTGTCATTAAAGAATAACATTAGAGTTTGAAGCATGTATGTGTTCAGAAAGATGCTTTGTTCCATCTGTAACCATGGACAGCAGTGATGCCACAGTAAACCCGTAGATCAATACAGCAAAGTGAGAATTAAACCACTGGTCAGCAAAGCCAATGTTTTCAAAAAGTAGTCCCATCTGTAACAACAAACAATAACAAATCATTACAAATAAGAAATAAGGACAGCGCTTTTGACAGAAATGATCACAAAACTCTGTTAAACGTTCCTTGTGGAGTTTTGTTGTAAGACACATTTGCATTGTGTGAATCCTTGATTTGTAAAACCTGCGCCACTGTTAACATACAAGTCCTTTTCTTCACTGCTGTTTTTTTTAGTCTAGTACTTTTTGCATGTTCCCGCTTTAAAACGCTGTTACGGTCAAATGGGATAGAAATATTGCTCAGTAGGGCTACAATGGGTCAAAAACTCCACAGGGGACCTTTTCAAGAAAAGACCATGATATCAGCATCCTCATATAACCTAATTTAAGCAGCATTAATGGATTGTTTATACTTCTGTGTCTTCTCTGTAGGTCGGACCATGTATGTGATTCCCTTCAGTATGGGTCCTGTAGGCTCGGCTCTGTCTAAATACGGTGTCCAGGTACTTATTGTGCTCCTCCCAACAATTGATACTAAGCCATAAACCTGCCGTGATGAACCGAACACTGATTTGTTACTGTAATTCATTAAAGTAACTTATCAGACAGGATATTATATTAAATTACTATAGCACTTTATGGTTATTACTCAGTGGAAGTCTGCGGTTGTAGATCAGGGTAATAAACATTTTGTTCTCCTTCAAGGTGACAGATTCACCATACGTTGTGGCCAGTATGGGCATCATGACGCGCATGGGCACTCCTGTCCTGAACAAACTGGCTGAAGGAGAGGACTTTGTCCGTTGTCAGCACACTGTTGGACGACCTTTACCTCTCAAAGGTATAAATGCCAAAAGACACCAGTTGATTTAGTGCTTTGTGTTACTTTAAAAGCTATTATTTACTTCATCATCCCTACCCCATTTCACCAACACTTTAACTAAATAACCTCTCATGTGTCTGCTTTCCAGCCCCACTGGTCAACTCGTGGCCCTGTAACCCAGAAAAGGTGCTGATATCTCACCTGCCAGACCACAGGCAGATCATGTCCTTTGGCAGTGGCTACGGAGGAAATTCTCTCCTGGGAAAGAAGTGCTTCGCCCTCCGCATCGCCTCCCGCATTGCCAAGGATGAAGGCTGGTTGGCCGAACACATGCTGGTAAGTTAACGTTGCTGCCTAAAGCCTGCCTGACACACAATTCTCCACAGTAAAGAACTTAGAAGATGCTCATTTGTAGCTATCTAAACTTGAGATGAAGTTTCACAAGAAAGCTAGCTGAGTGCTATCTATTTTATTTTTTTACCTCAGTGCTGTATTCCCTGTCATCAAAGTATCCTCTGTCTGTCTTGGAGACTTGTGTTCAGTGCTTATTGGGAGGCTGCTAGTTTGTCGTTGTTAGCGGTTACTTTAGCAACACGTGAAGCCATCTGCCCAGAGTTGAGGCAGAGCAGCTGGACAACATCAGAGATGAAACCAGGAAATATTTCCTCAATCAAATGAAATTCAGTTTCACCTAAATCAGTGAAGACACTCATTGAGGTTGTGTTTTTCTGCAGTAATCGGTGAGGCCCAGCCCATAGAAACAATCCACTCCAGTGGCAACCATGTCATTATACATCTGTGGTGGCATCTTCAAAATTCAGAAGTGTTTCACTTGATGCAAACTTAGCTTTTGTCCAAGTGCAGGATTAGTAATTATCTATTTTTAATCATTCTCCAGGAAATTACCAACTCTAGATTACATTACAAAATTCTACAAATGAGCAAGACATATGTGATAAAAATACATGAATTTCAATTTTGAAGTTACTTTTCAATAGAACATTCTATCCTGTATATGTTGCAGATTTATCAGTGCTCATTCTTTCAAAAATCTTTGATCTTGAAGACCTCTTAAGATTAGTCCTTTTAGCATTTTATTTATTCAGCGCTCTCTCCACTCCTCAGATCCTGGTATCACCAACCCTCAGGGAGTGAAGCGTTACGTCGCGGCAGCTTTCCCCAGTGCCTGCGGTAAAACCAACTTGGCCATGATGAAACCATCTTTGCCAGGCTGGAAGGTCGAGTGTGTGGGTGACGACATTGCATGGATGAAGTTTGACAGCCAGGGTGAGAAGGAGGAGGAATCCTCACACACACTTGGATGCACTTTGTTACTCAGTTGGTGGTGTCTGAAATCCTCACATGATCCCATCCGTCTCTGCAGGTAAACTGAGAGCCATCAACCCTGAGAACGGTTTCTTTGGCGTGGCTCCCGGCACCTCAGACAAGACCAACCCCTACGCCATGGCCACCATTGCCAAAAACACTGTGTTCACCAATGTTGGTGAGACCAGCGATGGAGGAGTGTGGTGGGAGGGCCTGGCCCCCCCTGCACTGGTGTCACACTCACGGACTGGCACGGCAAAACCTGGAAGCAAGGTAATATCTTCCAGACTGTCGAGGATTTATAAAGACATGTGTATAGTTCTAGAGGAGATGATTTGTTTTCACCACTTAGTTTTTTAATGAATATTAAGAAGTTTTTGTGTCTGTAGTCGGCGACTCATCAGTGTAATTTGCTCTTACTTGTATCTCAGACTTTTTGCTTTCTGAATAAATCAAAATAACATAAGAGATGTAAACTGAGCAGCCGTAGTGTTCACACTGCCATCTTGTGTTATGCTAAAGCAATAGCATGATGTTCCATTATATCACCATGATATTCAGATGTTTACAAAGCATCGACTGTAGAATAAACTGTTGTTTCCTCATAAAGGAAGCTCAACTCCATGTGCCCATCCCAATTCCCGCTTCTGTGCTCCGGCTGGTCAGTGTCCCATCATTGATCCCCAGTGGGAGAGCGAGGAGGGCGTTCCCATTGATGCCATTATCTTTGGTGGCAGGAGGCCAGAAGGTTGGTACTGCTTTCATTTTAAACACATCGAGAGTTTTTCTATGATTAGTCACAGAGATTGTTTTATGTGAAAGAATTTTCACACATTTCACATTTTAAGAAATAAGTTCAAAGTCTTTTGTGGTGTGAGCTTTGCGTTAAGTATGATAAAATGTTGATGTTTTCAGGAGTCCCTTTGGTCTACGAGTCTTTCAACTGGAAACACGGAGTCTTTGTTGGAGCCGCCATGAGGTCAGAGGCCACGGCAGCTGCTGAGCATAAAGGTACAATAACACACCTGGATTTCCTCTTGTGTAAATTCCTACAAATACATGAATGTTTTTGTGTTGATTAAACATTTTTTAGAATACTTTAGACATTACAGGGCTATCCTCTCGATAAAGTGTTTTAGGACAATGGGGAGATAAGGAAGTTACTATTACTAAGCCAATTATTTGCAGCAATTACAAAGCATTTAATGTTTCCCTTCAGGTAAGGTGATTATGCACGACCCCTTTGCCATGCGGCCCTTCTTCGGTTACAACTTTGGTGACTACCTCGCTCATTGGCTGAGCATGGAGAGCCGAAAGGCCCCCACTCAGCTGCCCAAGATCTTCCACGTCAACTGGTTCAGAAAGGACCC